>NC_133351.1:5818500-6001000 GCF_030506205.2 Paramisgurnus dabryanus
TCTGTAGTTACATTGTTTACTAAGAACGATGGAAAATGAAAAGTTGCGATATTCTAGGCAGATATGGCTAGGAACTATACTCTCATTCTGGCGTAATAATCAAGGACAAATAATTGCTGCCATACAATGGCTGCAGCAGGTGTATTGATATTATAATATTATATTATAGTAATATCATTGCGCCTGCTGCAGCCATGTTACAGCAGCAAAGTCCTTGATTATTACGCCATATTTATTTGTTGTATATGGGCATTATAAATGTAATCACATGCTAATGTTTTGTAAAAGCCATACATTGGCCCCTAATGAAAAATTTAAACGTGGCAATTTTTCCAATATTGTGCGTGTGAGAAGAAGTGAAAATTCTGGTAGGCCAAGTGAAAATCTGCACAATCGTCACCGCCAGGTGCACATATTCATAATAAAAACAATGTGTTCTGTTGTTAGAATCATGGCATGGCGCTGCATAGCGCTTCTCGTCTGGTGTGAGACCCCCTTAAGGGTCTTTTCTAGCGAAACGATCGATTAAAAATAAATTAACTTCTCGGTCTTGCAATAGCTGTGTGACGTGCCAGTGCGACTTTTCATTTTATGTAATCACATCAAAAGGTCACACGTTACATATGTGAAACGAACACTTGCTGACCTTTTTTAAACAATAAACTGACACAAAGCGTTAATTAGTATCATTCCACATACGACAACGTCTGAACGGTCCTCTATTTCCCCACACTTGTAAACACTTTAGCGGTAGTTTCGCATACAGTACGTCATGCTTGACCTTTAGACGTGATTACGTAATACACAAGATTACACTTGCACAAGGCTAGTGCAAGACGAGAAGTTGGGGTTAAAAAGTAGGCTACTTCTTAGACCCTTATGCCTCGCTAAGGATTGTTTAGAGCCCTCTGAAGCTGCATTGAAACTGTAAACTGTTGAGGTCCACAAAAGTCCACTATATGGAGTAAGGCTGGACTGGAATATTCGAATATTCATTCCGTGGGTGGACATTCGATTTTCAGTTTTGAGATTCGAATATATATATATAAATATTTTTCAGCGTTAATGCAGAGCTTTTGCCAAGCAAGAAGTGCGCTTCACGCTCCCGCTCTATAGGTGGCGCAGAGAGACCAACATCCATAGCCAACAGCCACCGAACGCCACCAGTAGAAGAGATCGCCTCAAACGGAAAGCGCACTTCCTGCTTTGGCATTCACGCTAATAGTGTTGTAAATAACGTTCAGTTTCTTGCAAAAACTGATTGATTTGCTTCACAAGATGTCAATATGTCACACGGAGATATGGGGGATTACTTTTGTATTGGATATATATGCTTTAGCTCTTAAAGTGCGCGAATCGGTTGACTTGCATGACGGAGCACTGGGGTTTCTGCAAAATATCTTTTTTATTGTTCTGCTGATGAAAAAACATATTGGATGGTGTAAGTGTTATAAATAAACTTGATTTTGAAATTATGGTACAGTTTGTTGTACTTCGTTCATTTATTTTCGTTGTTTTATTTAAATAGCCTACCCTTTACGTTGTCAGTAATTATTGTTCTGCTAATTTCTGATAGGGGAGTGTTTGTTTGTTAGAAAAATGTTAGGCTACCTTATTAAAAGTTTTGCTCTTGTGTTTTGTTTCACTAATGCTGTTCTCGCAGTATGCATGACCGGCATGCCGCTTCCAGCTTGCGCTGTTCTGTAGTATTTTTAAAGTTTATTAATTCTAAACGTGTCACATGTCCATATTGCACGAAAAAAAGGCACTACACTCCCTTGGGTCCGCAGCAACACATCCGCCACATAATAAAACTGTAGACAGACAGACACACATGTATACACACACACACAGAGAGATTCCTGCCTTTATTAAAGAGAAAAATATGTTCAGCCTCTCCTTCCGAAGCTTCGAATATTCGATTTGATTTCTACTAGAGCTACGAAGCTCAAAAAATGGTATTCGGAACAGCCCTAATATGGAGACAAATCCTGGAATGTTTCTCAAAACAAAACGTAAATTTCTTCTCGACTAAACAAAGACAGACATAAACAACTCAGAAGACATGGGGGGTGAGTAAATTATCAGAATTTTTATCAGAAAGTATTAATTTATTGTCTTAAAATTGTATATTTCATAATACCAACATTTTAAATTATTCCATTCATTTGGAAAGAGGCCATCTCAACCAACTTTAAAGCCCCAAATGTAAATTGTCATTATATTGTTGCACCAAACTAAAAAAAAATATTTTCCCTCATCTTTCAGTAAGCGCCACAGCGCAAACGCAAAAACTTCCCAGAAGTGCAGAGTGTGACAGACTCTCAAACAAACACCACAGGCGCACACAGACAAGGAAACAAAACAGAAATGAGGATAAACACAGATGGAGAACAATGCGCTGACAGAATGTGTGAGATATGCAGAAGCAGCAGTTAAAAAACAGCTAAAAAAGGCATTGTATTAGCCAGCCCTTAACCACACTAAAACTGGCCAAACTTGTCAAGAATGAATATACGGTGTCTCTGCCAAATTATGCCTGTAAGACACAAAAGCTGTTTTGAGCTTTGAGCTCAAAGGGACAAATAAAGTCTGAATCAAAGTGGAACAGGAGAAAACCACAGATGAAATCAATTGATATCAGTGTGTAGTTTGCGTTCAATTGGCAAACACTGTAAAGCTTTTCTCACACCTACACCCATTCAGCATATAACTGTGAAAACATGCACCCTATCCACACCAACACACAATAACACAAGATACAAACACCTTTTAAAGGGATAGTTCACCCAAAAATGACAATTCCGTCATCATTTACTCATCTTCATGTTGTTGTTTTTATTTTGATGAACACAAAATAAGATATTTTGATAAATGATGGTAAGCACACACTGCCATTGACTTCCATAGAAGGAAAACAAATATTACAGAAGTATTATTGTGATAAATGATGGAGATATTTTGATAAATGATGGCAAGCACACAGTTGACGGTACCCATTGAATTCCATTGTGTTTGTTTTTCCTACTATGGAAGTCAATGGTTACAATCAGCTGTGTGCTTACCATCATTTATCAAAATATCTTATTTTGTATTCATCAGAAAAAAGAAATTCATTCAGGTTTAAAACAACATGAGGATGAGAAAATGATGACAATTTCATTTTTAAGTGAACATCCCTTTAACTACTCAACTAGTGGATACACTAAATCTATTTAGAATACCCTTCCACCTTCGTAAAACAAAACTTCTTGGTTTATTATTTTTGCCTTTTTAGCAGTCACATGTACTCTTACCTCTCATCTTGAACACCGCACTGCTCCAAAATCTAGTGAGCTGCCTACATAAGCCATCTTTAAATAGACAAACTAAAGAAACCCCAAAAGGTACGAATGCGCTGCATTGAGGATAATATTAAACTAAGATGTATGATGAAGCAGGCAGCAGAAATATTGATTACAGGAAAAAATGACGGGTGCTCCAGAAGGGGAACAAAATACCAAAAATGATAAGTGGATCCTGATGTAATGCAAGAAAATCCACACCCAGGCACTCACATGGTTATAACATTTACATACATTTAGGCATTAAGCAGACGCTTTTGTCCAAAGCGACTTACAAAGATTAGGAAACAATAAGAGGCAATAGTACAAAAGGTGCTTTTCTGTACTTTTATATACTATTTTCTTGCGTCACATTAGGATCCCCTTATCATTTTTGAACTTTTAATATAAATTGAAACTTCAGGAGTGATTTGGATCATATTATGTTATTACCTCAACTTAGACGAATTAATACATATCTATCTTTTTTCAATGCGTGCACTGTACAGCGCGACGTGAATGTGTTAGCATTTAGCCTAGCCCCATTCATTCCTATGGTACCAAACAGGGAAGCCACCAAACACTTCCGTGTTTTCCCTATTTAAAGACTGTTACATGAGGAGATATACCAGTAAGTATGGTGCCACAAAATAAAACTTTTTTTGGTACCATAGGAATGAATGGGGCTAGGCTAAATGCTAACACATTCATATCCCACTTTTCTGATCCCATTTTTTAAACCCTAGTTAGTGTGTAATGTTGCTATAATAGCATAAATAATACCTGTAAAATGTTAAAGCTCCACATTCACTGCCAGACGATATATTTTCTTTAACAGAATTCCCCTTTCAAAGCCAACAGCGAATGGCCGGTTTGGACTACAGCGTTCTACTTCCTGCTTTAATGACGTCAGTAGAGTAGTTTTTGACTAAACTCCGCCCACAGGAATACGTCAGTCGCCAGCTAAGCTCAAACGGCTATGCTAAGCTAAGCTGCCGCCGAATCACAACAAACTACACAATCAGAACTCGATACGCATTTCTGAAGGAGGGACTTCATAGAACAAGGAAGACATTTTGACAACAGTGAAAACAGATAAGTACAACAGATAAGTAAATTTTTGAAAAATACCACGTTTTTTAGACGTGAAACATGAACAGATGCAATATTGCGCACTGTAAACACAATCAAAGCTGCAAAAACACAGAAAGAACGGGACCTTTAACATCTGTGTCTAACATCGTTGAATAGCTACCATAAAATTATAATTACAGAAAGACGCCGTCATGCATTTAATCATGTTGGAGAGAGAGAGAGAGAGAGAGAGAGAGAGAGAGAGAGAGGGAGAGACTAGCTTCTTACACAGACACCTCAGTATTATCCTGGTTCAGTGAGCATTCAGAAACTGTCTTTATGTCCACATCACCCAAAGCAACATTATTTCCTTATAGAGAGAGTATATTAAAGTGAGTTGTGAGATGTCATGGCCCGTAGCAGTTCTGACACTACAACATTCTCCCATCAGTCCTTAACCGTGAAATATTTTAGCATGTATGTGTAAGTGTAAGGATTAATGGTCTTAGAATAACACACTGACATCTCAACCCTGAAACCTTGACAGTCCAAATTTTATTCTAACCAATGATAGTTCACTGTCAGAAAAAAAAGGTACAAAGTTGTTCCTTTGTCTGTCGCTGGGGTGGTACCCTAAAAGTTACCTTTTTGTACCTTTATGGGTATACAACACATTAAAATGTTGTACCTTATGGGGTACAATATTATACTCTAAGGACCAATTGTGTACCTTAAGGAACAATTTTGTACCAGTTCAATTTTAGGGGTACAAAACAGTTAACTGTACCTTTGAAAGGTACACAATCGATCCTTAAGGAACAGTAATGTACCCCAAAAGGTACAACATTGTATTATGTTTATATATCTGTAAAGGTACAAAATGGTACAGAGGTGACTGGTTTTAAATGCATACTATAATTTAGTTCCAGTACTTGTTTCTGATTAGTCAATAGCTGTGTATTATTTACAATAAAACACAAATATGATGGCTGCGCCCAACAAACAGACCCAGTTGCGTTTTACAGTTGGTTAGGGACAATTTTTCCGGCGGAAGGAAGTTTAGTGATTTTATTGACATATTATTTTGCTTTAATATTTGTGTTGTGTGATCACGTTTAATAAAAGCAATAAGGTACTCGAGGCTAGTGCTATATCGCGAATAAGAGGCATGGCTTACTTCAAGGGATAATTTCCAAAAAAATAAAATTCTGTCATCATTTACTCACTCAAACCTGTATAAATTTCTTTGTTCTGTAAACACGAATGAAGATATTTTGAAAAATGTTAAAGGATTAGTAAATTTTTATTTTCCTTGCCAAAAATGACAATCGTTTTGATAGATAAGACCCTTATGCCTCGTTTGAGATCATTTAGAGTCTTTTGAAACTGCAATTTTAAACTGCATTAAAACTGTTAAGATGTTGGGGTCCATTAAAGTCCATTAAAATGAGAAAAATCCTGGAATGTTTTTCTCAAAAAACAATTTCTTCTTGACTGAACTGAGAAAGACGTCAACATTTTGGATGACATGGTGGTGAGTAAATTATCTGTTTTTTTTAAAGAAAATGGACTAATACACTGTCAGAAATAAAGGTACAAAACTGTACATTTTCTGTCAATGGGGCTGTACCCTAAGTTTCCGTTTGGTACCTTTACAGGAATACAAAACAGAATACAATTTTGGGTAGATTACCATACCTTAAAGTGCCCGTATTATGAAAAACTCACTTTTTCTGGGTTTTGGGGTGTTATTTTGTGTCTCTGATGCTCCCACACGCATACAAACTTGGAAAAAAATCCATCCATGCTGTTTTGAGTGAGATACAGGTTTCTGAATGTCCTCTGCCTTGAGTCTCAGATTGCGGGAGTTCAAACTCAGCTCCGTTGTGACGTAACAAAAAGTTTCGTCACATTCAGTTTGAATTTATCCCGCCCACCACCCCACTCGCAGGTCTCCACCCACCAGGTAGCTAGAGAGCATAGAGCAGTCACTTGAATGAGACCCTCTGTGCTGTTATCATGTCTCACGGAAATAACAGCGCTATTTGGATATTATGGATTATACTCCCACCTACTTTTAAAAACAAAGTTTTAACGCGTGGTTATTGGAACCCGGAGTAATCTTATATACAGTGTGTTACGACGCAAACAGTCCTCAGATTGTAGGCGATAAGACCTTCATGCGAAATCTGATGTAAACAACAGACTATGTATCTATATTTCACGGATTATAAGCATTTGTGGACAAAATGGTAATTGGATGTATTTTATTGGACTTTCATGGATCATTCACACATCTGAAACAGACTGGATTCGATTCGCGATCTTTGTATATCAACAAAAAAAGGTAAGAAGTCACGTTATATTTTGCATGTTGTCATCTTCTGTCACAAAATACTACATTTACGATGCTAGAGCTAAAAGCTTTTTGCCAAATTAACCGAGACCGTACGCCCCGGCTTTTCTGACGAGGTGAGCCTCTAATAACTTTACGGTCCGCATAGATATATACACGGTCCGGACCTCCCGCTAGCTTCTAGCAATTAGCATGCGGTCCACAAGCAGTATACATCCCCCGCCGGGTCTTAATTTCTGTAATTTGCGAAAATAATGCGTTTGAAAATGTTTATAACGGGAATATGTTAGTATTGTCCAGGGAAAATGAGTGTATTGTTCAGACTGCTACATTACAATTTACGCTGGAATCTTTGTGTGTCATGATGAGTTTGACACACCGAGACCGGGCCTTACAGCCCCGGCTTTTCTGACGATGCTAACCCCCGAACGGTCCGGACCTCCCGCTAGCTTCTAGCAATTAGCACGCGGTCCACAAGCAGTATACATCCCCCACCGGGTCTTAATTTATGTAATTTGCGAAAATAATGTGTTTGAAAATGTTTTATAATGGGAATATGTTAGCATTGTCCAGGGAAAACGAGTTTGTTGTTGTGACTGCTAACGTAACATCACAATTTACTCTGGAATCATTGTGTGTCATGAGTTTCTTCTCCTGTAGTGTACTTATTAGTGATACTTTTCTGTATGATTTGTCTGTTGGCAACATAAATAATAATAATAATAATAATAATATATAAAATAATAACACAGTATGGTCTGTACTGCTCACGAGACCACTGAGCATGCGCACGGGCACATGACGTTAGTAGTGGGGCGTGATCAAAGGAGCAGTAGCTCATAAATATGTAAGACTAGCTCAAAACGGCACAATCTGAAATGCCCTGAAACAGAGGCTACTAGAGATGGATAACAATCTTTTCCTACAAGCTATTTCGAGCAAACAACTTTTGAAACATGCTTCATGGAACTCATAACACCTATATAACTTGTGGAAAAGCAGTCATAAGATGGGCACTTTAAGGACCTACATTGTTAGAAAAAAGTCAAAATATGTACCCTAGGTGTCAGTGGGACAGCACCCTTTAAAAGTGTAATTGTATGAACCATTAGGTACAGATATGTAAACATTTAGTACCAATATGTACCTTTGAGATACTAAAATGCCTTTTTGAGGTACTAATAAGCTCTCTTTGGTCCCATAATGTATTTCTGAGGTACTAAAATTAAAACCTTAGGTGCAAAGCTGTACTTTTTGAAAGGGTACAGCCCCTGTGACAGAAAAGGTACAGTTTTGTACCTTTATTTCTGAGAGTGTACTTTAATAAGCAAACAGATTACTGGGGCACCATTCAGTTCCATAGTATTCTGTTTTCTACTATGCAAGTCAATGGTGCCCCAGATCGGCTTGGTCGCAAACATTCTTCAAAATGTATTTATTTTTACTTAGAAGAAAAACGCAATATATACAAGTTTGGAACGACTTGAGGGTGAGTAAATTATGACAACATTTAAATTTTTCGGTGAACTATCCCTTTAAGTTTGATGTTTATTGAAATTTAGCCAGTCTCAGTTATGTATCATGCAAACAGATAATCACCTTTATGAATATTTAAAATATTTGTAATCTGTTAGGTAACAATGCAGATTCCTCTAAATGAGACAACTTTTTGAAACATTTCAAAACATATACGTACATAGAAATAAAATACAATGCATATCTTGCATAGTCGGCATGAATTTGCGTTCCATAATATTTCCAAATTTTGATACACCTCTAAAATCTTACCATCAAAGATTTGTTTAGAATCAAAACATCCTTTCGATCATTTTAGTTGCGTTGGCCGAAAAGAGCATCCACCCAACAGCAGGCAAAGATTGAGTCCCAATTATCGCCATGCTTCAACAACATCAGAATCAAATACCAAAATGTCACATCTAGGGACGCAGGCTGACAAATAACTCCAACCGAACTATCAATCACAACTATCAGCATTACTGCAACTGACAGCGGCTCACATTCGCCACGGTCCCCTGAAAGAAAAGCCTCTCGAAATGACACACGCGCCACCGTCTCACCTCATTGGCTGACTAATTAACCGACGCCCACTTCATCTCTGACACATCAACTCCGAAGGGTTTTGAAGAAAGTCTGAGCCCAAAGACATCTGGCTAAAGAATGAGCTCATTATTGGAAATCTTCACCCAGGGCTGATCTTACGTAGTCTCAAGCTGGTGAAATAATATTTACCAAGCTGTTGCATTAATTATTAAAGTCTCTCTGTAAAGAAAAGATGTCTGACCTCATAAAATGAGTAAAGTCATTCATTACAGATGTTTTTTTAAAGAGATTCAAGTCAATGTGATTTAAAAACCAAATGACCATGAAGTAAATGTAAAATTTCTCCTATTAAGTCCTATTCTTGTATGAAGTCTATGCTTTGTGCATTTGGAGATGACTGTAAATGTTTATTTTAATATCAAATCTTGCTCCAGATGGTTAACAAACCAAATATAAAAGTCTTATATATTGAAATATGTCACGTTGAAGTATGCACAGAGGCCAAAATCATGAAATTAAATGTGTGTATTTGTGTTACTCTCTAAGATGGCTTTACAAGCTCTAAAACGGCACGGGGAATTAAGAAAAAGCCCCAAACTACTTTTACAGCTTCTCCAGTGTCCCATGTTTACACCCATAATCCCCGGCTGTAGGAGAGCGCCAAAGACCTGACTGAAGGTGAAAGTGTGTTTGTATACGCGGGCGTTTATTCATAAGAGCTGATGATTCAGGGTCCTGGGGAAAGCCGCTCTCTGACAACCTTCTCTTCTTCATCACAAGCCTCTTGCCATGAATTACAAAATGTGCCAAGACCTCCAGAGACACCTGACAGCACCTACACACACACACACACACACACACACACACAAACATTCAGAGAGGCGGCAAAGCCACAAAAACCAATAGAACGAAGACGGAGATTGCTATTCATTTCAGTGGCTGCGAAAGGCACTGAGGAACACTGCCAGCGCTGGAGAAGCAATAAACATCCAGCTATGCTAAAAGTCAAATAACCACATAGCAAATGTAAGAGAATACACTATTTAGCTCAGACAAGAAGCTGAGATTTCCACTTTGCAGACTCTGCAACGACCGCAAAGTTTACTGTGTCTACATCACTTTAAGGCATACTGGAAAATCAAAGATGCACACCCCAAAAAAGGCAACTGGACATATTTTGGATGTTTCACTAATCAAACACACCTGAACTAACGCCAGAATCTGTAGGCATAAGCTGCGTCTAAAATCTGATTTGTTCCTGCTATATTAGGCCCTGGCCCAAATGGCGCACTTAATGTGGACTTTCAGTCTCATAGCCTTAAATTGCGCATGGTCGCTTAGTCTACGAGCCCGTAGAGTGTCCCATTTGTCATTTTTATGCTGTGAAGTGTGCTCATCAGCACCCCCTTTGCACCCTTGATTCGGTCTTCGGTGAAGCCCGCACTGCAACAGGCTTCACGCACTTTACCAGTCCTTGCGAAAGAGCAATCAGACGACGGACCATTCACACTGATGGTCAACTTCTCTTCCTATTTTTTGCATGATGCTTGAGTCTGTCCTAAAATACGACTCCGGTGCACCCTCGTGGACTACATCAAGGGTCCCCAAGTTCTGCACTCCATGATGTGACCAAAGTGTGAAGTCTGAGGATGCCCGCAAGTCCGGAGTGTGCCATTTGGGACAGGGCCATAGTAGATGAGAAACAGTATGTGACAAAATAAGTAGTCCACAATAGTAATAAAAAAGTAGACAAAAAGTACCGAAATTACCTAATACTTCCGGCTAGATTCTGAGGTGTGCATTCGATGTAGAGCTGGGTATTGGCAAGAGCCTCTCCGATACGATACGCATCACGATACATGGGTCATGATACAATGCATCACGGTACAATACACTACGTTGCATGTTGCGATACATTGCAATACTTTTTCGTTTTTTATCAAAAATGTAAAAGAATAGAGCTGTTTTTAAATTTTCTGCCATTTTCTCACCACCTCCAACTTCTGAGACATTGGCCGAATGGCCATATATGGCAGACAACACAGAGGGATTTGATGGGTTTAAAATATCAATAGTAGAGATCGAAATATCACGATAGTTAGCTGTATCGATATTTTTGCACAGCCCTAATTCGATGGACACTTTTTTCTTTCCCATTAGGCCATGGAAGAGGATTTGTGAATGGTGATGACACAACATAACTAACGCTGGTAGGTCACATGTATGGCGAATGTATGTCTGGATTTCATTCATACTACACACATTCGTGTACTTATTATGAGGTTGTTAAGTATTAACTGAATAAAATAAGTACGTACTCAAGACAGGCTGCTTTGAATGGCTATGGACCGCCCAAGAGGCCATATGACTGACACGTAAATAGACATGAACCAATCGACCGGCCAGAGACTGGAAAAACTGGTATTTGCTGATTTTACGCATGACTGGTAACCAGGCGGTCAGTCTCACGACATTCCGATTCTGAGACAATCTTTGGCCCTGTCCCAAATGGCACACTCCAGACTTTGATGACATCATGTAGTGCAGACCTTAGTGACCCTTGACACGAGTCCACAAGGGTGCACAGGAGTCGTATTTTGGGACAGACTCGAGCGTCACACCGGAAATAGGAAGAGAAGTTGACCTCCTCAGTATGAACTCCTCCCATCCGTCGTCTGACTAGTCCGATTGTTCTTTTGCAAGGACTTCTGGGATGGTAAAGTGCAGGCTTCGCCGAAGACTGCATCCAGGGTGCAAAGGAGGTGCTGATGAGCATACATTGGAGCGTAAAAATGATAGATGGCACACCCTATGGCAGGGTTCCCCAAATCTTACCCTGGAGGGCCGGAGCACTGCATAGTTTAGCTCCAACCCTGATCAAACACACCTGAACAAGCTTATCAAGGTCTTCATGATCACTAGACAATCACAGGTGTGTAAGTTTGATTAGGGTTGGACCTAAACTCAGAAGGGGTCCGGCCCTTCAGGATAAGATTTGGGGAACCCTGCCCTATGGACTCGTAGACTAAAGGGCGATTTATAGTCGTGCGTAGGTCCTACGCCGTAGCTACGGCGTAGGCTATCCGTAGCCTATGTGTAGCTCTGCGTTGCCTGACGCGCACCTCACAAAAATTCTTCATAGGCATTTCCGTTTGTGACGGTGAAAACAAAGATGAGCCAAGTTGAGGAGTGATTTAACTCAAACTGCAACATAAGTCGCTGTTTATTTACTTCCATCATTGCTGGTCTTCTCAAATTATACACAACAAGTTGCTATTTCTTTTTCGTTTGTGGGTTAACTTGCTTAGCTTCTTCTTCTGTGGCGACTTCTGCTGTTACTGTGGTTACACGCGTGATTACTGCCAACCACCGGTTTCGTGTGTGTTTGCACGTCGACGCGGACGGCGATGCACAAGTATAAATGAAAACCGATGCGGAACCTACGCCGTCGCTGCTACGCCGTAGGACCTACGCACGACTATAAATCGCCCTTAAAGGTGCTCTTAGCGAATTGAAGCGTTTTAGACCATAAAACATTTTTTGTTACATACCGGAAACATCTCCTCACTATCTGCTTGCTGCCTGTCCGCTGATCAAACTGTAAAAAAACGCGATCTCTGTAGACAGCCCAGGCTTCACAAACGGCAATATCAACAAATGGCCAAACCTACAAACAGAAACCATAACAAAGTGTTCCAGCCAATAAACGACAAGAAGGATTTGGGGGTGGGGGTTGGGCGCGTTCATGAAAGCACGGAAGGGAGGGGGAGGGGGAGGAGTTAGCTACGCTCTGTCTGTTTGAAAACAGTTCAAACATCAACAGGAAGTGACGTCGCACATTATTCGCTTAGAGCGCCTTTAAGCGAGTATGCGCAACATAAGGCCACGAGACCGAAAGTCCACATGAAGTGCACCATTTGGCATAAGCAGTAACATTACAGCCAAACTCACGGCGGAAGCAGCACCAACCCCTTACCCAACAGCAGCATTCATTTCATTCTGTACCCGGATACGTAATCCGTTTGACAATGACCGCGAGGCGAACCGCCCCCACAAATCGCAACATAATTAGAAACCTTCAGACTGTGAACACAAAAAACACTTGCCTTTCAGCGTGTACGGCAATGAGTCGAAATGATCTTGGGTTTTAGACAGCAGTTCGCCCATGCCTATATTGATTCCTGCCCCGCATCCACATCACAACTGATATTTGGACATCTAACAATGTTAGTGAGCCTGAGAGCACTTTATTTTGAGATCTATTTAAATGAAAAAAGATCCTGTAATTTAATGCAGTTTGGGTGAAAGTACAATGTTTAATCATTTATTTTATGACGAAAAAAGTTTTTGCTAAAAAGAAAAGTGAATTTTTGTTTTTCGCCTATTTGGTGTCAATTATAGTTAGCAAATATCAGTACTAGCAGGTTACACATACAAAAAAATTGCAATCGGTGCTTTTTTACACGTAAAGCAACCAATCATGTTTCGCTTAATGCTGCATCATGTTTATGGGCGAAAAAAGGTCTTCACGTTAACAGAATGGTTATTACCCATTCACGAACATCTCTCAAGTTCATAACAACAATGGCAGATCTCCACTAATTGCATCAAGCAAAACTCTTGGATGTCTTTTAAAGACTTTATGATGTGAAACTTTTCAGCTTTTTTGTTGCTTCCAGCTGGACCATTAAAGAACACGATAAACAAGTCTCCCGGGCATCCTGTATAATTCAACCAATCAGAGGACTACATCGAAGCTGCTGAAGTGTTTCCAGTTAAGTGTGCCGTATGCATCAGACGTTCAGCCAACGGCTGTTTACCTGAAACCCATAATTACAAATTTGCAAATTCACATTAAATATGGGCATAAAGTCATGTATTGTTTGACCTAAGCATCATGCATCTTCCGGAGAACCACAGTATCGGGTTGAGTCACGTCTGAAACCATGCACAAATGTCAGCCCAAATTTCTCTATCCCACATGCATGACTGGACTTAACCACACCTCAAGGCTGTACACTTGACCAAAAAAACAAAAAGGGAACAAAATGAAAAACATGAACAAATGGGATAATTTTAGATTGCCGTCTGCAAATGGCATTTAAATCTGCGATTAGGAATTCATTGAGATTCGATTCGACAGCCCAGCCTTCCGGGCAAGCGGGGAAGGGGGCAGCAGGTGGGGTTCTCTGTTATTACGCCAGCTCTTTAATTGCTTTTGAAAAAAAAAAACAGAGCCAAATCAGTCATTTATTTGGACAAAGCTCATCTTGGCTTTTTAGCAGGCGAACAGCTAAAAGGGAAAACTGCTGAGGAGTGAATCTGGTTTGTTTAAATTCAAAATAAAAGGCACCCTGAGATTTTCTTCCATTGAGAATAATACAGCCACTTTAAAAGAGCATCTTGATGCCAAAACCCAATGTCTCAAGAGCGTAAGACAATAAATAATCTGCTCCACTTCAGAAGATCCCAGGACATCTTAAGGATGGTGGGATGACTTGTCATACTCTGGGCAAACACATCATCTCCAGGCTCTTTTCTGTCCCAATAACATTCAGATTTTTTTCTGCAATGTCCTCAACTGTCTGCATACAGAAAATCAGATTATCCACATACAGCAAAGAGAATCCGTACGCATTTTACAAGTTGGCTTATTTGTATAAATTTGTCGATTATCATAAGAAACCCAGTAACGAAACCCCTTCCCTAACGCCAATGTCACTGGTGCAAAAGCAAATCGTACAAAAATGGACGAATGTGGTCGTACGAATGAATACGAATTAGCCACCTCGTAAAACATGTACGAATTGCAATGAGATAGCGTTGTCCAAGACCAACAGTCCTGTGAGCATTCCTTGTCTTAGATGTTCTGGGTTCATTGAGCAGATAAAACCAGACGACGCAGAATCCCAGTGGTGCATTCTGTTCTGCGAGTCCTATTTTTAGCTGACAGACCCTTTCAGAGACCTCTGAAGAAGTCTGCTGACTCCGTCTTGAGCTCGCCGCCTGGCTAACACAGTTTCCGATAACCCATAGCAATAAAATCATCAGTCCAAGAAAGAGCGTGCCCTGCCTCTTAAAAATAATGACTACAATTCGCCAGCAACCCAGTATTATATGCCTGCCTACATCTAGAAGTATTTTATCCAGTTCTTCTCATACTGCAGAGAATAAGAAATGGTAAGGAGAATCTACGCAAAAAAGCAGACAAATACAATAACCAATAAATATTTGAGTCATTAAATTCAAGGCTTTAGTTCAGAGTTAATTATTTGCAAAGTCAAATCGAGTTATGATCTTAATTCTGGAGCAGGTTTTTTAATTAACGCTATTGTTAGACTGCCTAAGTGGTAAACCACAAAAGGATAATGCAGAATATTTATAACTTCCTACATGAAGACATAAATATGCTTGAAATCACAGACAAATGCATAAAGCTCTGCTAAACAAAAGAATAGACACTACCATAATATTAGAGGAGTACAAGTAATTAAAATACGAATTCCAGCATTGTTTGAACAATTATTAAATCACAACAAACTGATTATATAAAAGAAGAGTTAACTAAGACATGATGCGTTGCCCATAGCGGCGGCGTCGGCGGCGTTGCCCATAGCGGCGGCGTCGGCGGCGTTGCCCATAGCGGCGGCGTCGGCGGCGTTGCCCATAGCGGCGGCGTCGGCGGCGTTGCCCATAGCGGCGGCGGCGGCGGCGTTGCCCATAGCGGCGGCGGCGGCGGCGTTGCCCATAGCGGCGGCGGCGGCGGCGTTGCCCATAGCGGCGGCGGCGGCGGCGTTGCCCATAGCGGCGGCGGCGGCGGCGGCGTTGCCCATAGCGGCGGCGGCGTTGCCCATAGCGGCGGCGTTGCCCATAGCGGCGGCGGCGGCGTTGCCCATAGCGGCGGCGGCGGCGTTGCCCATAGCGGCGGCGGCGGCGTTGCCCATAGCGGCGGCGGCGGCGTTGCCCATAGCGGCGGCGTTGCCCATAGCGGCGGCGTTGCCCATAGCGGCGGCGTTGCCCATAGCAATAAATATGGCCACATTTACAGTGCAAGTTTGTAGTGACTCAATTCAAAGATTGGACATGACCCACGAACGGTTAAGAAAAAAAATTGCATATATTCCGATATTCTCTGATCGGTTTCAGGCCTCATTCATAGGTGGAAATAAATTGGATATGAATCGCATACCTGTACTTGCATTCGTGTCCCCAATGTAAGTGGACAGATCAGATATTCCAATGTCAAGGCATGTTGTGCATCATAAAAAATGTGACGCTGGCAAATGACGTCAAGTGAGGTATACAAACCCGCAATTACATGTCTTTTTTTAGCAGCGCAATGGAGGACGAAGGCTCTGATAAGTGGAGTAATGTTAAAGTTTTGTCTTGTTACAGAAATAAAGCTCTATAATCTTGTAAAATCATTTTGTCTGTTTCCACTGCATATCGCGACATTTTACTTCCTCTGTGGTTTAGGTCGTTCCGGTTCAGTATGTCTACCTTGAATTGTTTCGTCAAGTATTTAGTGTAAATGCTAATATCGGATACGAGTCACTTATAAAAAAATGATGTAAATCAGATACAGGCAACAAAATCGAAACTGGCCATCTCTAATCAGTGAATCTAGTTTGTGTAATCTATCGGTGTAGTAAAATGAAAACATATGTATTTAATTTTACTGCAACAGGACTGGATACACAAGGTATTATTATGTTATGGACCTCAGCGATGAGCTTCTCCAGTGTCGTTTGCCATCTCAAATACGCAATCACTTTAAATTTGAATAGATTTGATTGGATGTCAATGATTCATTTTTTTATCAGTTGGAAAAAATACCCCAGAAAGTGATCCACATTTATCATTCCTTGTATCTTTATCGTTATAGTTTTGGTGTGAACTCTGGTATTCGCTTTAATTTAGATTTTTAAAACTATTTATAGTTTTTGTCCATAGCTTGAACAGCACCCAATGGAGACCTTCTCAAAGCCATTTTATTGTTGATGGTCTTACGTAATCAAAATTAAGTCGATCGAGTTTTCATCCAACCATTATAAAACACATCCCGTTACGCCACCAAAAGCAGGCAATTCATTGACAACATCACAGAACTGTTGGCAAGATCTTTGCAAAAAGCCGAATCACCATTGATCTGTGTGTATATACAGATCAGAGGAGCATTCACTATCTCAGCAGGAGCTGCATTTCTGCATGTTCCCATGTGGTTCCTCTTTTCTTTCTCACAGTGAAACGACAGAGCTTTGGCAGCGTCTTGAGCGGTCAAAACACTAAGTCAATGGTGCGACCGCTTCCCGATCATAAACCACATCATTCAGACAAACTGAGAAGAGCAGGCCTAAAGGATGAGCAACGAATGCCTTCAAACACAGCAAAGCAAAAAGGGGGTTCTGGCTAGAGAGGATACAGCTATGGCCAAATCTGGCGAGATGTGGGATTTAGGGTTAGGTTTGGGGATAGGATTATGGGAGTTCACACGGTATGCGGCAGCCGTGAGTGTCTAGTTCATTTTCAATCGGAGACATGCAGAAAGCAGCAAAACAAGAGAGGTGAAATGGAGTCGGTCCACACGCCTTGCTCGAGCACCCAAAATCCTGCCCCTTCCGCGGACACGGTTCTTCGTGGCAGGCGCCGTTGAAGATACACAACCCCTAACAGCACAGTTATATATTTGTGCACTTACATTATCCCAAATGTTTTTAACAATTTTTGAATTCTGAGAATTTGTTATTTTAACCAGCACCCTTATATCCGGCTTATCCTTGGCTTCTGCTTTTGCTGCCTTAGAAACCATAGGTGTGTTTTACTTAGTGTGCCACTGAGCAGACCAATTAGCATCTGATATCAGAGTATTGCAAGAGCGGTTCGAAAGCATTGTGCTGCATCGCTCTCATAATGCTTTGCCAAGTGATCTGCACAGCACCGTATGCATAAGACATTATTCAAGAAAAAAAAAGAGGTCCAGCGGTTGGCAGCAGAACGCAGGACCGGATGCATCATCAGAAAATCCCCACCGTATCAAGCTGGATTACCGCGCTCTCCGCTGCCCCTGTAAACTAAAGAACGCTCATGTCAAAAGCACAATTGTTGAAAAGGCTTAGAATAGCTAAATCCCCTTCAGTTTGTGGTCTAACAAGATCCTCCTACCGAGAGACAAGCAGTCCACTCTCCTGCAGCAGTTCCCACTACGCAGACGTCACCCGGGGACACGTTACCAAGCGTAAAGCAAACACGCATTACACCACGGCTCTGAAGAGATAAGGCGAACATTATTTCTCCTTGTCTTTGGTGATTTGCAATGCTTTCCACGCTGTTGCATGTTACACCGGGGGCTGCAGTGATGGAGGCGATGCCAGATGCGGCCGAGACTGGGGTTGATTTATACAGACAGGAGTAGAAACTGCACAGCTGCTTCAGGCTTGAACATTCACCCCGTGAAAGCGTTCGCTAATGCTGCACGAACTCCTCTCCTGATAAACACAAACAAGCCTGAAAACGTCCCCGTGTGGTTTATTTATTTATGAAGGCTTTGCACACAGCTAACCACAACCGTACCGGTGCATGTCCACAGCGGCCTTTGTTAAACACAGGAGATGGGACCTTTAAAAGAGTCGATTTTGTATAAATACTTTTTATCAAGATCAAATGGAGTTTAATAACTGTAATCCGTCTGTATATATTTTCACTACATTCGTATCTTGAAATACGATATTGAGAACTGATACGCATAAAGATTAAATCAATATACAACTAAGCCTTTTGGAGAAAATGTAAACGCTTTGTTAAATGATGCACTGCGGACTGAATAAGCTGATAAGGGAGATAAGCAGATAATGTTACCCTCATCAAAATCCTGTACTTTTTCTAAACACGGTTAGCAAAGTACTTAAGATATTCTGCTATAATAAAACCTTTACACTACATAGGCCATATCATCTCGTGGGGGTTGGCTAATGTAGGTTTTTATCAGAATTTAGCTTGGATTTCTTGCATTGTTCTCATCTCACAAACACAAAGGCACTGCGTTTCGTCAGCCTCACAATTAAAGCTTCATCATTACACCCATATTTCTGCATAATTGACACTTTCTAAAGCAGGAACCGAAATACAGACGCACAATAATCCTCATTGAGGTTCACACATTACTGATGCAGACCCTTTTCTGCGTAACAAGCCAAACAATTAGGCCTTTCAAAGAGGGAGGAAGCTCCATCTCACAGACATTACGGCATCATTAGAAGAAACCAGCAGCATCTTTAATTCACTGTCAGCAGTGCAATAGGAGCTCGTAAGCTGATCGAAAGCGGAGTCGAAAACACAACACGGGTAAAGCGGTGCACAAGTACCCAGGTCACCTGGGGTTCAAAAAGAGAAGATAAGCACACATTAGTGATATCTTTTGAAATATTCAACGTATATCTATTTATCACTGAGCCCTTAGCAAAGTTTGAGAACGATTTGTTGTTTTTATTTGAGATTTCAGGCATATTACACATTAGAACGTTGTTGTTTACGGTCAGGGACTATTTCTTTCTAGCGGAAGGAGTGCTTTTATTGATTTAACGTCATGAAATTTGCACTAATACATTTTTTTACTTTAATATTGTGTGGTAACCATTTTATAAAAGCAATAAGGTACTCGAGGCAAGTGCTGTATCGTGAATAAATAACGGCTTATTCACGATAATAAGCTGTTAGGCTTCGCGTCGTGCCTAACAACGCCCTTCAGCCGTTACTTATTCACGATACAGCACAGCCTCACGTACCTTATTGCTTACTTAAATCATAGTCATATTCATAATGTGTCTTCATTTAAAACATAGTAAATAAATAAATCATGTGAATCATCATGACTACATGACATCTCATCCAGCCCAATGCATGTCAATACATTTTCTAGGTCAAATAAAATGAAGTGCAAAACAACAAGCAGACATCTGGATGAGATGATAAGGCCTCAGTTAGCAGAACGATGACTTTACAGGAATGATGTGTCAAAGGACACTCACAGTCTGTTCATCTTTCTAAAGACAACAAGGTCAACGCAAAGTCAACTAAAAAGGAAGGTGGAGGGCTGGGTGAAGAGCTACAAAGATGGAGAAAAAGGTCATAAAGTGAGAAATGTTTGTTTGCTGGTGTTGTCAGGGTATTTTAAATGTATTTTAGCAGGGAGTTATTTTCAGCCCAGTGATACAAAAAGGTACAAACTTAAATTAACACGGAAAATGGTCAAATTTGACCCAACAATGGGTTAAAACAACTCAGCATACTATAACCCAGCATTTTTAGGGTGTATGATTTTTGTTTAAAGTTAAAACTTCCTTTATTGGTAGATGTGAATTTTCTTAAATTCTTAAATTAAGAAGCTTTTTCTTGATGAGCAAAACGACCCAAGAAAATAAGTCTAGTTTTTAGACCAAAAATATCACATTTAAGTGATTTTGGGCATAAAACAAGCAAAAAAAAATTGCCAATGGGGTAAACAAATTTTCTTGAATTTTTCTTGATCTTCGTGGCAGATTTTTTTGCTTGTTTTGTGCACAAAATCACTTAAATGTGATATACGAGACAAAAATACTAAGATTTTTTTTCTTGAAAATCACTGCAAATATACTGCAAAAAACAAAATTTGTAGTATTTTTGTCTTGTTTTCAGTAGAAATATATAAAAATTCTTAAATTAAGATGCTTTTTCTTGATGAGCAAAATGACCCAAGAAAATAAGTCTAGCTTTTAGACCAAAAATATACAATTGAACTGAATCTGTGCTTAAAACAAGCAAAAATATCTGCCAATGGGGTGAGAAAAAAAATCTAAACATAAGATTTTTGTTTTCTTAAACACTTAATTTAAGCAAAATTTTCTCACCCCATTGTCAGATAATTTTGCATGATTTAAGCACAAATTCATTTAAATTGTATAGTTTTTGTCTTTAAACTAGACTTATTTTCTTAGGTCATTTTTCTCATTTAGAAAATACTACTTGATTTAAGAATGTGTAGATATTTCTACTGAAAACAAGACAAAAATACTAAGTAAGAAAGTAATTTTTTGCAGTGTAGCCATGTTAGTAGTCATAAATTTCCCCTATGGGGGCTTTTCGCCTACTATTTAGTATGGAAGTATGTGGTTTGGGATGGAGCGTCGGTCTCTCTCGCGCACTGAGAGTGTACTCATATACTATTTTTTTTGATCTCATCAAGAAAGGCTTCTTGATGGGAAATGCATCATAAAAAAGTCTATATATTTGGCAGATGTAAAGCATACATGTATATTTATTTGTTTTAGTCCATTTTTACCTTTTTTAGTACCTTTTTTTACCCAACACAGGGTTGAAAATAACCCAGCATTTTTTTTAAGATGTATAATTTTTGTATACAGTTAGAGCTTCTTTTATTTTTTTATGTTAATTTTTATGGCCATGTTAGTAGTCATAAATGTCCCCATTGAGAAAATATGACCTCATAAAAGGGAAAAATAACAACCCCCAAAATGTTGTCCCTTACACTCTAAAAAATGCTGTCTTATTTTCAACCCAGCTTTTGGTCAAAGAGGGACAAACCCTACTGTTGGGTTAAATAAACCCAGAACATTTTTATATTTCACCCAACAATGGGATAAACCAACCCAAAATGTTGGGTTCAAACAACCCAGCACAGGTTAGATTACAACCCAAAAGGCTGGATTCGTCCCTTTTGACACAATGCTGGGTTGAAATAAACATTTAGAGTGTAAGTCTTAAGATTATCAAGATACCACAAAATAAAAGTAAGTTTCACAGCCAGTTTAACAGTCAGTTTAATTCAACCCTTATCTGCTCTCAAATTCTTAAAACATTCTTAAATATAAAGTACCCATTACCATTTCTCTGTTGACTTTTACTTGAGGCAGTACTTTTGTCAAGTCTCTACATCTCAAAGCTTTTGACTCATTCAGCAGCATGCAATAAAAAAGTCTGTGAAAATAATTTTTTGTGATGCAAGCACCTCAGACTCATATTCACAACGTTTCTTCATTTAAAACATTGTAAAATAAATCATGTGAATCATAATGACTACGTGACATCTCATCCAGCCCCATACATGCATAACCCATACACTTTCTAGGTCAAATAAAATTGCAAAACAACAGGCGGACATCTGGATGAGATGACAAGGCCTCGGTCAGCAGAACAATGACTTTACATGACGCGTTAAAGGATGCTCATAGTCTGCTCATTTTTCTAAAGACAACAAGGTCAACAAAATGAAGGAGGGTGGAGGGCTGGGCGAGGAGCTATAGAGATGACGAAAAAGGTCAGAACATGAGAAATGTTCAGTCAAAATCATCTCTTTACTCTCTACATCTCAAAGCTTTTGACTTATTTAGCATGCAATAACCAAGTCTGTGAGTAGATACTTTTGTAATGAAAGCATATCAGACCACCACAACATTTCAGCATCTACAGCTTCTCGCTTTCACCCATCTTATGCCTTATACAAAGCATTTACCATGCAGCCCATGAATAAAAGACCAGGAGAAACCCAACCATTGGGAATCCAAGCCTTTACCATAAGACTGTACATCAATAATTAATGGTGTCACTAAACAACATGCTGTCAATCAAAAGAGGCCAAAAAAATCATTGAACAGTTATACATTCATGCTGTGAGGAAACACTGATGATAAATAGAGGTCGATGTTGACTCGCTACTGTTCACAAACTCTACTGGAATTTGGTTATTTTTCACATTGAGGGTTTCATCTTTAATTCGGCCCAGCCGGAGATCACTGAAAGCCGTGGGATGTGAATATCATTATAAAAGGTATAACTGAATCCCTTCTCTTAGTTTAATGCTGTAAATATAGGGCATTGGGTACAGGCTGAGCAACGCCATTGTCACCTCATTAACAAAATTATGGTGTTGGTTAAGTGGCCTTTGTCTCAAAGCAGCTGAAGTGGTGTGAAAAGGCACAGAACAGCCTCGGCATTAAAAGGAGAAAATTAAATAAACAAAATATTTGATAGGGACAATGCCGACTTTAATAAAGTGATGAACTAGTTGCTGTGGTAAACAGACTTTCAAATATTACCAGTATAAACTGTTACAATTGGGATAAATTGTTATTATTTATTTGAGTGAAGAGCTGTTGAACACTTCAGGCTTCATGCTTTCAAAAGTATTTCCTTAAGCTTTTTACCAATTAACCAAATAGTATTCACTACAAATATATTTAATACAAATAAATACATAATACACAATTAGGTCTATTTTAACTAGACTGATATTTCAATAAATATTTTGTGCAACTGAATGAACAGCATTCTGGGATTGCCTTTACTGTGAATCCTGTCACAGAATTCGGATATTACTTTTAAGGGCAAAACAAAAGAGTTCCCACACCTTAGTTGACTTCAAATTCAAGGACCTTTCAAGGACTTTCCAAGTCTAATATCCTCAAATTCAAGGACTAAATGTGGGGACACATTTTAAGTGAGAACAAGGTTACATCGTGTTACCTTTTAAGATACATTGTTACAGTTACCCTTCGAGGGAAATAGCGCTGCGTCACTGCAGTGACACTTTGGGGACGCCTCCAAGGGTGAGTGCGTCTGAACGTGTATATCAAATTCAACCAATGGTGAGGCTTAACGACAAAGACAGGGTGATGTGGGAGCCAGGAAGTATATCGCTATCTCAGGGGTGCAGGAAGTATGGCAAGGGAGACGCAGCGTCTTGTCCCTTCTCAGGGAACAACGGTTACATACGTAACCCGAGATGTTTTCATGTGTCAAACACAACATTGCAAAAAAGCATTTTTGTAGGAATCAACATTCGCATACAGAAGATATAAGCATTTAAAGGAAACAGTTTAGCACGTGTGCTTAAAAAGTCTAGAATTTTTATGATATTATCCTACACTACACAGGGAATAATATGGATTTTTTTTCAGAAAACTTCTTGCATATAATAGATTCAAGCACATTCAATGACCTGTCTTTATGTATGTATATTTTCAAAAACTTCCCAGGGCCTTGAATTTTTTTCCCCAGATTCAAAAACTGGAAAAAGTATTTCAAGGACCCGTGGGAACCCTGTTGAAACAACCTGAGCGCACCTACAGTATGATGTCTTTGAAAGCTCCCTATGTAGGTTTTGGGACAGAGTCGAACGTCTGATGTCTATGCGACTCATCTCAGCTTGACCTAAATTTAGAGCATCGTCCACATATCGTGCCATCTCAAGTACACCGTGAACCGAGAGACGCCATGGAAACTGAAAGCAAAACTCTCCATCATTAACAAATGAAGAGGTGAGCGATCTGCGGTAAGTGCTTACGAATGATGTGGCCGCCTTATTTTGACGACAACCGTTATTCCCACAAGAACAGCAAAGGGGGAAAAAAAAAATCACATTCAAGACCCTGTCCTTCCCAATATGTCAGAGATAGGCTGTCAGTCGTGCTAGGAAAGGAAGGAAAACAAGTCTTCGCTTCTGGCGGAAGCTGTCACTCAGATGTTGAGAGACTGTGAGACAGGAGAAAGAGATGGAGAGAGAGAGAGAGAGAGAGGGACAGTATTTTCTTAAATTTGGATATTGCCAACATTCTGTAGAAGCTATATAAAGTACTGGAGACCATACAATACGTTACAGTGGTTTTACCATGCTTTACCGCATTTCATGTTATTTTATGCAGCCAGTGCAGTAAAATAAACAGAGAAAGAGAAAAACTTTGCAGTGATTGACATGATGTAGACAACACTGTGCAGAACATTTCCCAAGAGAAAGAGACGTCGAGAAACATGCTGACAAAATTCTAAACGAGAAAAAAATCTGAAGTCATCTGAAAGCCATAAATAGATGAACCACCTCAGCACACCCGACGACAAGAGCAAAATAAACAGGAACCGTGTGCCTGTCCACAACAAGCCTCATTTTATTTGACATTGTTTTGGTATTCCGGTTTCATTACCGGACTGCGTTCAAAATATCAGCCTATTCATTGAAATGTGACCCTGATGACAAACAGAACAGTAAAAACACAAGAGCAAACAGGACACAAAAGACTTAGCAACTGTCATTTCAATAAAAAAAAAAACATTAGATGTTAGTTATTTTTTTATATAAATATTCTGCTCCTCAAATGACTTCAGTATGGAAGCAAATAGGGGAAAAACTTTTTGAAACTCGTGTTTTTGGTGGAATGACTGCCATTTGTATAACCACAGGTTTACTTTGGTTACCCTAGTTAAATCATGTCATTATCATAAGTGAATGATTTAAGTGATTTCTGAATGCGTGTTCTAATAAAAGCAAAATGCTAAGGAACTGCCAATAAGAGTGAACCAATTTTGGGAGCACCCAAACGCTTTGAAAAGTGGCACTGTCATGTTTTTTGCGTGGTTTTAGATGTGACATGTGAAGCAATTGAGACTATCCAGGGTTTCCCTTAGCACTTTTAAGTTCGGGCGGCCCACCTAAGCTGGGATTCCCTACCACCTTAACTAGGTCGTCCAAAAAAAATTCCACCAAACGCCACATGGCCGAAACGAGTGAAAGACTTGGTCCGTCACTGTCTGGAGGATAACTAGCCTGTTGATAAAACATTTAATTCATTAATAATCTAGTATGTGTTCATTTTCTGTCAAAGTTTCTTCAAAATTGAGTTTTATTTGAGTGTTTTAAATAAAATATTTTCATCATGACGCGTACGCCCCGCCCCTTTGATTCCCACGCCCCTGGCCCGCCCACCTGCACAACCCTACCAACTTAACTAACAAATTTTCTGCAGGAAACCCTGCTCTCTGCTTGGTCATTTCGTTGGGAGCTCGAGCCGAGCCCCGGAGCACCCACGGGATCAGCGCCTATGTGCGTATTTATTGTAGCACTTCTATCCGTGAAACAACACACAGTTCAAGTGAGGAACCTTTTTGGGGATATGTTTCCAAACGTGTTCTGATGGTGTACTGGTAAGGCAGATACTTTTTCGCAACCTTGACAAAAAGAGAATATCCTGCCTCATTGTTCCGCCCCCAAGTCAGCAGGTCATCACTGATATCAGTTGCCTCCCCTTGCAAATAGTGCACTAGTCTGCTAGCCATTTGCATTCACACAAACTTTATATTTTTCATATTTGGTGACGTGCACACCACCGCGGATCACACATAAACAAAGCGCCACCGCAGTGGTTATGACAACTGCCATAGCCCTAGTATATATTATAAATAATAAACAGCCCTAATCTAATACTGCGGTACTGGGGGCTCCTCCTCTCCATCCATTAAGGCAGGGGTGCCCAATCCTGCTCCTGGCGATCGACTGTCCTGCAAAGTTCATTCCAACCTAAATCAAATACACCTGAAGCAGCTAATCAAGAGCCGTTTCTCAATATGCATTCTTGTCTGTACTTGTGTTCTTGTGGACTTGTGAAACGTCATCAGTCGCGGCCCAAGTACTGTTCCAATTCAAAGTTCGCATCAAGCCCAAGTTCACATAAAATCCCCGGATGTGTTCTTGATCCGCCCATTTTATCGAGGATGCATCAGAGGAGACTTGTGTGGACTTATGACAGCGAAGTTTCCCAGAATGCATTTCGCGTCAGGAGTTCGTTCTTCCCAGTCTGAACTTGCAAGTTCAAACTACGAAGGACACAAGTCCGAGTTCGGCGTACTTGGTTTTGAGAAACGGTTATGGTCTTCAGGATCACTTGAAAATTGAAGGCAGGTGTGTTTGATTAGAGTTGGACCTGAACTCTGCAGGATAGTCGATTGCCAGAAGCAGGATTGGGCACCCCTGCATTAAGCTTAAAAAAAGTCAGAGAACCATTGGTGTATGATATCATAATTAAGACAGGCTGTAGCACTGCTCGGACAAATCCAGCTCGAAACACTTCCCCCAAGTGAACTTTGGCTTTAACTTCGGCAAAAACGCCATTTTCACAAGCACCCAGCACAGTAAACAATCTATTTTTTCCAGACAGTTCATTATTTTTCCATCAGCCAATTCCTGATTAACCTGACTCACTATTCCATTCAACAGTCATCTGGTCCGTGAGGTATTGGTCTGGTAGCTATCTGCAGAATGTTGCCGTTGAGAGTCATACATCCTAACAAATGAATGACTGAGAAATTAAAAAGTGTCCCAAAAGTGTAATGTTCCCAAAAAAATTTGAATTGCTGTAACACAGATAATATTCGCAAGAAACGATAACCCCACTTAGACGGATCTCAGGTTACCATTAAGCTCTGCCCTTAAGCAGAAACCAAGTGCAGGAAAAAATGATACAGAGTTAAAACTGCAAAAACTGTAAGCAGTCAGGTCAGAATGATAAGGAGAAGAAGAAGAAGAAGAGGAGTTCAGGTGAGGACAGTCTTCAAATTGGGAATGGAGAACCAGTTCTTATTCGTACCCATTTACTGCACTGCGTCACTACTGAATCGACAGTTTCAGAGCAAAACAATATTTCAGCAAAGCGTACAGTCTTAATTTAAATGCTGAAAAAAGACAAAAGTCTTAAACTGACAACACATTTATATTCAGCTTAATCCTCACTGGTTTCAGGCAAAAGCAAACATACCGGTTTAGTCTGACACATGTATGAAAAGTAGAATTGTGTAACAATCTTCTCGGTTCACAAAAGTCTTTTATTAAAGCAACCCTGCAGCAGTATAACAGTCAAAATCCACATGTAGGCCTCTATGATCAATTAGTCATTACAGTTTAATTCCTGAAAGCCAATCCAGTGACCCGGATAATTGGGACAATGTCGACAACAGCTTCCAACAGTCACGACGAAGGGCGATCAGCCGGCACATCATAGCTTGGGTTTTACAGCACTCACTGCTTCAAAAAAACATTTACATTCACAAAATGAATGATTTACAATCATAATAAACAGAAAAACAGCCCGATACAGCAGCATCTGCACTGCGGTTACCCATATGTTAAGACTTGGCTTTGCATCTGTGTGTCCATTCTGCACTACAGTATGTGTATGTGTCAGGTTATGTCACCAAAGCGTCTATAATTCAGTGTTATTACATTCTCACACAATCATGCTGTACATACACACAACACACACAATGTGGACCATGACAGAACCTTCACTGCGAGCCAGAGGAGCATGTGATGAAGCCTACATAAATATCCAACACCGTCATATGAACAGTTAGGCAGACGCTCAGAAAAGAGCAGATGGTCGCACTGCCTCCAACAGAACAATGGCTCCCAGGGAATCCATAGTCAGCCAATCGCTGACTGGCAAAAAAATGCTTAGATGTTCGCTTTAGCCTTTTGCACACAACACATGCAGAAACTGCAGGACAAGCCAAAAAACTGCAGTATTTTGCTGTTGTTTTAACCCATAGTTGGGTAAAATATGGATAAACCCAACATTTGGGTAAATTTCAACTCATAGTTGGGTAACAGCAACCCACACTCTCTGAAAAAGATACAAAAGCTGTTTTAAAAAAAAGATGGTACATAATATGTATATTTTTGGTATATATGTAAACTTTGACGAGAAAACGCTTCCCTGCCAATGACTAGTATTTCCATCTTTCCGCTATTATTCCACAACTAATAAAACCCGGACGTATCGCCCTAGGGCAAACTGTATGTCCGTCTAAGTTTTGAGGATCGCTCTGCATTTGATCTCTATCAGAAGTCATTCACAAAAATTGAATTATCTCAGCTTTTTCCTCAAAATTTGGTGTTTTTGAAGAAACCTAACCATATTTGAGAGGTGATAAAAAGATAACTGATTTTATTTTAAATCAGAGTCTGTTCATTCGTTATGTTGAATGTTTATATATTTAAAGAAGAACATTTTCTGGACGGCATTCAACTTTTGTGAAAATCATGAAAAATATTGGTGCTGGCTGGCAACTTAAAAAGAAAACGTTGGTGTTGAAAGAGTTAACTGCAAATGAGCTGATGAAATGCAAACTCTGATTGCCATGATGGTGGTTTGTTGAAATTAAAACTCAATTGTGCTGTCAATTATTTATTCACTCTCTCTCTCAATGCACTAAATGGCAGTGCCATGGTTGGACAGTGCAGATTAAGTGGCGGCATTATTGTAATCAGATCCCCTTCTGACATCACAAGGGGAGCCAAATTTCAATGACCTATGGTTTATTTCTCCTTCCAATTAAATTCATGTAAAGAATTTTAAAAACCAATAAACTTCAAAAATGGAAATAGTGTTTTTTCCAAGTGCTTGCTGACTGTTTGCAGGAGAGGACTGATCAAAATGCAGAATAACATAAAATAAAGGTCGACAATGAATACAGTGACATATTTATCTGAATAATTGGGGACAGTAAAAATGTGAAATAAATGACAGCAATAAACATCAAAGCTTTCATGGTAAGGTTGACATTTGCATAGAATTGCTCATCCATGACTAGTTTGACTTGCTTTTTCATTCACACGGAGCACAGCGTACCAGCTATGTACCAACAATGTAATTCATATCGGATACTGATGCACTCAATGTAGGCTGATGAAAACTGAAGTGAGCTGAGGTTTTTTTCCCCAAAGGACATCAAATCCACGTGTATTATTCATGGATCTTTCATACGATCTGAGATCCATCATAACTTCCTGAGAGAGGAACAACACACATATGACTTGCAGATATGTACTTGTCCTCTGTTGTTATCTTACTGAATTACACACTAAAAGGCTGAATTATTGTGAAGTGCACCATGTTGACAGACACAGAAGAGGATCTTTAACCGCTGCAAGCCCAGGATGTTTTCTCACACAGATTCTGTCAAAGTCCAACCAATCCTGGGTCTCTAATACTCAAACAGAGGATTAACAATGCAATGCAGTGTTTTTTTAAGGTTGCAGTGGTGTGAACACTGTATACCGATTTGATCATCATGTAATGTGCAATCCTGGACTAAATTTGCAATTTCTTATTTGCTTAAAAACATTTACTATGTATACATCCAGGATTGAAATCCAGGCTAAAGTCTCATTTTTGACATGACCTTACTCTGTCAATATCAAAGATATCAAGATTATATTTTCACAGTATGTTTCTTTACATTATGTAGGATGAATCTGTAAAAGATGTGGGAGACTTTTATAACAGTATAACAAAAACTGAATCTGGTTTTCATTACATATCACAATACGTGGGTTACAGTGCAATGTGTTGCAATACAGTAAAGTTCAGTGAAATGCTGGGATTTTTCTTATTTAGGAATATAATGGGATCAAATTTTAGAAAAGCTTTCATTGAGAACACATCACCATAGGCAAATCTTAGCAAAAAAATTGTGGTGTGCCCCTATGATAGTACTTCCTTTCACTGTTTAAGTTTAGAGATAAGAAAAATGCTATTTAGTGGTCGAGATGTAAACTCCAAATAAAACGTCATGACTCTTGTTTGATTTCCATTTTAAATTTGATATTGCATTATTATGACTCAATTCAGTATTGTCAAACTAAATTTGTGTATTTATTCTTTTTAGTTCTAATTTATTATTATAAATAATAATATAAATATATAAATATAATAATATATAATAAATATCACAGTACTCACATGTATACATTTTTTACACCCCCTAGTGTTCATGTAGTCATCACGTTCATGTGTACGATCCCAAGGAAGACACTTGCTGATAAAATATACACATTAAATTAGGGGTGGGCAATAAGCCTATAGGTATGATAAACTGGTAAAATTGGTCAGCCGGTAGAGATTTTGGACTATCATCTATATTGAGGTTAAGCGTCCACGTCACATTGGTGTGCGTGTGGTCACAAAAACGTAACGTTAATATTGTTTAGTGTTTATTATTATTATTTATTTATTTTTATTTTTTATTATTATTTTTATTTTATTAATTGCCTCAGATAATGTTTTTGTGGTTTTTGTGGTGTAAAAGAAAAAAATATAAATAAAAAGTAAAAAAACAAAAACGTAACGTTTGTACAAATTTAACCACAGCAGATTTAAAACAATTGATTTTAAAGGAACAGTATGTAAGAAATTTATATCAATTAATTATTAAATGGCCCTGAAATGTCACTAGACATTAAGAAATAATTTTCATTTCAAATACTTATATCACTCACAACAGCAGTCCTGCCAGGATATTGTCATTTAAAAAGTGGAGTTGCAGCCCTCAACTGATGTTTATGTTGTCATTTGGTATATTTGCCACCAGCTGTGTGATTGCAGTACCAGTTTTAGCCACACGTTTTGTGATTGCAATACCAGTTTTGGCCACAATCCTACATATTGTTCCTTTAAGCCGTTGAAACACAAACAACATTGGAAAATGTGCGCACTGTTTCTGTGTGAGAGGAGCGCGCAAGTCACACACCTGCTGCTCATTAAGCTCGTGAGCATTATTGCCACTTTATTGGCCTTAAATACATATGCGTCAAAATTCCCGTTTTTGCCAGTATCCTCATAAACATGACCATTTAATCTTAAGAGAAAGTAAACAACTGAAAAAGAAAAGGCATGTGTATTTACGTAATAACATAAAAAAGAAAAAAGAAAACTCTACCGTGATACATTTCGTTACCATGATATAAAATGTAATCCTACTGTAGGCCTATGCAATTAATCGTATTTTATTTCAATTTGCACATTTCGATTGCAAAAACAAGATAATTGAGGTAATTTGATTAGTCATCGACTGTCCCTACCTTAAATGTAAGTCACCAAACGTTTCTATCAAACCCATAAATGTAAAAGCATTTGAAAAATATTGCCAACCCTTGCTTTAATAAGAGTTGAATAGAACACAGCATAAATCTGCTAGCTTCACATTCAAAGCAAATTAAGTTGAACTGCTATAGCAGCTAAATCTGAAATCTGTCCTATGACTCATCATGACTAACATCTAATCTTAAAATCTGCCACACAAAAAGCAAACAAACCACTTTTGTTAAGATCAGAGAAAGCATAAAAAGACTTAAATTGGCACCTTTAATTACTCTATGGTTAATTTGGAAGCTTTACTGGCCCTACGAGTGAATGTAAAAGCCAACATTTCACTATCTTGGTTAACCTGATATAGTCCGGCTATGAGTTACTAACTTGAATGAGCATCCAAAATACACTTGAATTTGGTTACATGTCATTTTTGCCAAAATAACTTTCGAGGTTTATGATTAGGGCTGAAACGATTCATCGAGTTACTCGATTTACTCGATTCAAAAAATTCCTCGAGGCAAAAATTCTGCCTCGAAGCCTCGTTAAATTCCTATGACGCGCACTACACGCGCCGATATCTGATTCACACGGACCGTTGTTCAATGTTCAGGAAGCACATCATAGCGCGTGGTACATTTTGAATTTAGTTGGCGCGATGGCGGAGCGAATATGTCCATAAACGGCAGAGAGAGAATGTCTAAAGTTTGGGATCATTACATTATCATTACATTCAGCATCTGAACCGAAAACATCCACTGCTGTTTCACCAAGCGTCGATGAAACAAGGTAACGTAGCTTCCGTTGATTTTAATCCCATACTGTATTTGTAGCGATGTCGTTATGCGGTTTGACTAGATATGATGTTTAGCTTTGATGTTTTTAAGTAGTAAACGTATTCACGTTCAATTGCAGGACAGTATAGATTAAAAAAGAACCCCTTCACACACACGCATGCACTACAGGTGTGTGTACCAAAAAATGGCACCACAGTGCAATCATATATGGGCAACTTGTAATCTGACATATTCTGTTCAATAATAATAATCTCTGTCTTATTGGAGTTTAGCATAAGGAAGTTATTCTCTCTCACGCGAGTCAGACCGATCGCGCAATGCATCACATATGCTTAAACTTTTATGTAGCCACGCAACAATAATTTCAGCATGCATTCACTGTATACAGCGGGCCGTGATGTTGTGATTTTTCGAACGGATTCTTAACCTAAAATGCACCGCAATGCAAGTGATGCAAACCAAATGCAGCGTTCTATTGAAAAGTAATGTATGTATTTCTGCAGTACCAAAATGCAATGAAGCAACTGAACGTCTGACTGGGGTGTCACTCTTCCTCACGCACAGAACGCGTGCACACACACAAACACAAGTGCACGTGCGCGCATACACACAGGTTGTTACCATAGCAAATAGGCTCATCCCAGAAATGATATATTATATGTTAAAAGCCTAATGGTAAATGCTGCAGGTGTAGAAATGTACATAAACCAGATATTTACTTTGATGTCAGGGCTAGATTACAGCATGAAACCAGTTGTGCATATTAATATATTAAAGTGTTTAATTGTTGGCACTGGCACTTATAAACACTAAATGGGTAAAAAATTGAAATAAATAGGCTTATTTCTTGGAGCCAAATACCTCTGTTTTTTTAGAAATAAAAGCCAAATGCTTGAACATTTTAAAGCCAAGTCATTTTCGTTATGCATTATTTGTTTTGGTTGTTTAAAAAAACACAAAAAATTATCCGATTACTCGATTAATCGATCGATTCAGTGCTAGATTAATCGATTACAAAAAGAATCGATAGCTGCAGCCCTATTTATGATATTCCATCATTTTGGAAGAGTTTGGTTTAGTTTATTTTATTTCATTCATTTTTGGGCTATTTTAAAGGCGGGGTGAATGATTTTTGAAAAACACACTTGTAGCCAATTAGCAGAAAGGGGCATGTCTACTAACCGACATCGTTGCCTGGGTTGCGTATATGTGGGGCGGGTCTATCAAAAGTAGGTCCAGATTCTATTGGGGTAGGGGCATGTTTAAGTGATTACAAATGTCAACATTGGCTTTCAAAGATCATGCACCCCGCCTTTAAGGCCCAAGTTGTGTCTTGTTTAAGCCTAGATGCCTGGGTTGTGTTTATTATGCCTATTAGATGCCTTTCAAACACAAAATTGCTTGCTGGTTAGGTACATTCACTGCTGATGTCAGTTAATTGTGGGGCAAGACCTCATCCCACTGCAAACCTGTCTTACTGTATTTAACTACACATGCCTCTTCAACCCACAGAAATGGATCATAAAAAAACTGGCTGTACTCTAAGAGAGTTAGTTCTGCTTCAGGCATGCAGTGCCATCACCGAAATCAAGCACTTAAAAAAATATTGCCTGGCTGCAAATGAAAACACTGGAAGCCAACACCATATTAAAGAACACAAAAATGGAAAAGACAAGCCACAAGCTTTGACCGCAAATGAGCAGATGAAATAACAGTTGGGAATGTCCTTACATATTCCTACAAGCCCTGTTGCCTGGTGGACAGAAGTGAAAGGCACAAATACATGTTTAACCATAAGGTGGAGGCCAAGACACCTGCCTGGTCTTGTCGTGATGGATGAAAACGGAGTCGAGTGTTACATTTGAAATCTAATACAGTATTCTGGAATAATAAGCACCAAAATTATTAATGAAATCAGCTTATTAGAGTTTGCATAACTTTGCTCTTTGCTCTCCCCCGATGTAGGACACAAACTCCTGCGTTGATGCAAACTGTTCTGAAAAAACTAGAGCAAGCAGTTTGGACATTCTGTGACTGTGCACTATAAATATAAATGACGCAGACATTTAAAATGCTGCAAAGCATCCCTTTAAGGTGTCTTATCCGTTCTGTGCTGAATGAATGACCTTTGAGCGCTGGTAACGTTCCACTAGAGGAGCTCTGGAAATGAAGTAGTCACCCGACATGCTTCACAGAACCAACCAGACATTGTCATATGCGCCCCAAAACCCCCCTCTTCACCGATGGTTGGTTCCTTTGAATAAGAAGTTATGAAACGGGTTACAAAAATGAATGCTGGCTGTGGCCCAGCCCGTCTAAGTGCAGCTGATGCGATTGGTGTACTTTCTTAGGGCCAAAATGGAATTACGTAACCGGCTCTGACTGCAAAACTGAAGGTTCAACATCGTCCAGATTTTATGACAGGGAGATGGGCCGGCAGTGATGTGCCCTACGGAAATCTTTCAGGATGACCCAGCCCATGTAAGCTTTGGATTCATCACCAGTTCCTTGATAAAAACTGTGTTTCTTTGTTTAAATGGGTCTTGCCACTGCCCAATTAGTCAGACTAAAGGATCGACCAACCAGGTCTCAAGTGGGAACCTTACCAAAGGGCTGATACATCCAGTCCAATATATCTACTCTTAAAACTTTATTCACATAAATTTGAGTCCCACTTTCCAAATATTAACAAAAACATAAAACCTCAACAGTGAGACTGAGTGGTTTAACGGAGTTGTCGAATTTAACAAGCAGGCCATAAACACAAAACTGCTGCAAAAGACCTGGCTGGTCATGTGAAACTCTACAGCTAACATCCAGACTAATGCTACGTACACATCAAATGCGGGGCATCACGTTACTCCCTCTAGATAACTCGCGGGACTTAAAGGTGACATAGAATGATTGAACAGGGTATTTATCCTTGTTCGGTGATGTGACATGTAGACAATTTTTTTTTGTTTGGGTCTGTAATGCCTTAGAAGCTTCCTAAAAACCTCTCTCAGATAGCTCTATTAGGGTGGGGGATTTTAAACAAGTGGTTTTGCACCTATTTGGCTCCCCCTACTGGCTTAACTTGCAATCTCATTACTGATTGGCTGACTTTGCTGCCACTCAAAAAATGTAGTCAATTATTTTAAAGTGGAGGCGCAGTGAGATGCCTGTGATGTCATAAGGATCAGTTTTTCAGATTGGGCCGTTTTCTGGCTGACATTTCTAAAAGAGTAATTTCTATGAGACTGAGATGTTTAGCATGTCTAGCACTTTTTGTATGTTCGTGAATGCGGGTAGACTACCATTATTTAACAAAGACAATGTAAAAATGGTTTTTCATTCTCTGTCCCCTTTAACTTCATCTCATGCTAATTTTTAGCTCCAGTTGAATATTTTCAACTTGGCCAAAGACGTGTTTGAGGAGAATATCGCGTGTTTTCATGGCAAACTCGCCGCCCATTTCACACCATTCTTCGCGTGACTATTATGTTATAAAAGTAATAATAATACCTGAAACATGAGGAGAACTATGTATACAAAAATGAAGACAAATCAATCAGCAGATAGAGGCTTCTCTGCCAAAACGTAAAACCATCATTCAACAAAGCCGAACATGTTATATGTCCTTCACACTACAGTCATGCCAAAAAAAGCTGCTTTAAGCATTATAATTATTACCCAAAAGAGTAAAGGGCGCCATTTTCTACTACGCCCAGTGTTTGACAAAAAATAGCTCCTCGGACCACAGCTCTTTCAAAGCCCCCCTTAAAATGGAAATCATGGCAGCCACAACCGCTGAGAATCTATTTATCACAGAAACATTTCATTAAGCAAACAAGCCCCAGAGCTATTTAGCAACTCTTTGGAGGATACGTTATCATCAATTCATCAGAAACAGCCTCAGAAACTCAGTGAAGTGACTCATATTTGTCATCTTTCAGATGTCAGCACAACATCAATAGTGACTTCTGTTTTTCACCTTCAAACATAAGGATGTTTCAATGAATTTAGTGTAATAATAATGTTGATACTTGAAACACATGGCTGAGAGTGAGAATCAAGTGTGGATGTGAATAAGGCTACAGTTTTATTACAGCATTCAGTAACTTACTGTATTTACCATACCGGTTCAGTAGTCAACCTTCCACTCAACCGCTTCTACATGAATAGCTGTCCAAGATATTACATCAAAAATTATCTGTGCAAGCTCTTTTGAAGCCGAACAGTGACTTTTGCGTACAGTTACAACACTAATAAATAAAAACATTTTGTTGTCACTCAAAAAAAATGTCTACACTTGTATTACAAATTATCGTGGTGCATACGGTTAAACACAAAAGCCAAAAATATAAAAGGGTTCGGGTATATATATCAGTCCCTCCAGAAAAACGTGATTAGCCAAAGTCTGCATATTTATGCAGGGGCCAATTTTTTCAAATACGGCACACTTTCGCAGCATAAATAGCAGATTTCCTTGCGCAAAATATGCGGAACTTGCATGATTTCATAATCCCTGCATTTTTGTAGCAAAAATCACATATATCTTAGCAGAAAGTTGAAAAATGTTGCATTTACTTCACACAAGCGCAGCCATGTCCCCTGTTGCCATGGGAACGTTATGAAGTGAAGTGATTTTGTGCCGTGAACATCATTGAAAAGCTGCAAACAGTTTTTGCAAGTTCACGCAGTTTTTGCAAGTTCACGCAGTTTTTTTACGTTCACGCAATTCATGCAAGTTCACGCAATTCATGCAAGTTCACGCAATTCATGCAAGTTCACGCAATTCATGCAAGTTCACGCAATTCATGCAAGTTCACGCAATTTCATTGCATAAAATTGCATAAATATTAGAGCCCGACCGATTTATCGTTTTGCCGATTTTATCGGCCGATATGAGTCTGTCACAGATATATCTGTATCGGCGTATAAGCCGCAGATATGAAGCCGATATGAACGTTCCTTACAGAAGACATTAAATGCTTTTGAAAGATGTAAGAACTTGTTTGTCCAGCAGAGTGCGCCCTATTGGTTGCTAATGGCGACCCAGGTCACTCACTGTAGTGACACCAGCCAACCCCCCTTCACTTCAGTCAGTCTCTCAGTTCAGGTGGAGGCAGCCACGCGGTTTCTTCACAACATTTTACACCTGGTATTAAGACGCGCTGTGGTCGATTGGATTATAAGTGGGCGAGAAAGACACAATTCCGGTTTACATTTGGTGTTTTTAATCCATCTCTTTTGTCCACTTGCGAGTTGTTTAAAACGCAAGCGGAAGAAATGATGTGAGGCGGAGAAAGGACGCGCTTTAACTGCCGCGCAGTCTGTGGGAGTACAGCTGCTTGTGCTGTTACTGAACATGCTCATTTCAAAGCAATTGATTAAATAAGCTCGCGCAACTTTACACCCTCGCTAAATTAAAGAGGCGGAGAGCAGACACTTTAGTTTTATAAAAGTTTAAAGTCCCGGCAGAACACTGTGGGTTCGTGTTATAAAAACGTTGTGCAGTACATTAAACATAAGCCTACATCATTATGTTGTCAGCAAGTCAAGCATTGTCGTCTTAACGGTAAATTTCGAATTAATTTGTGAAGTACATAACTTATTGTAAAGCTAATAAACAATGACTTTATAAGTTTCCATTTTCAAAATAAGCCCAATATAACATTATTCTCGTCAAAACTGACAATCATTCAAGTTATATGTATTTTGTTTTGTTTGTGTTTTAAAGTTATTTATAATTAGTCAAGTTTACTGTTTTGTGCACTTATATTAGAATCATTTTGGATAATAAAATTTATTGTTAACTTGTAAAACACACCTGCCTATATTACATATCTTTGTCACATCATTTGAAGTGTTTGATCACCACATTTGTGAGTGATCATTGCAAAAAAAGTATTTATATATAGTATATTCTGTTAATGTATATAGTGTATTATATGTACAGTAGCCTGCTGTAGTATAATATACAGTAGTATATGTGTACTGTTCTATAATATACACAAAGAATATCGGCCGATATATCGTTATCGGTCTTTTTTTACTCCCTAATATCTGTATCGGCATCGGCCAAAAAAATGCATATCGATTGGGCTCTAATAAATATACTGCATCTTCCATTGAATTTTTTATAAAAACCTGCTGCAAGATCAATACTTTTTTCCCGCAACAAAAAAAAACAGTTTTTCTGGAAGGACTGATATATATATATATATATATATATATATATATATATATATATATATATATATAATAGAATAGTTATTATTAAGTTATTCAATGTTCACATGCATTATTTCGAGTCTCTTACAACAACACCCATGTCATTTGCAGTATGTTACAGTTACCCCAATAAACATTCAAACTTAATGAAGTCTATTGATAAGATAAAATTCAATATGACAAGTCTGGCGTAACACTGTCCCACAGAGAGGAACAAATACACAGAGAAACCTAACTTTCAACTCTGAACTTGACATTACATGAGACACTCAATATTGAATGGCACTTTCCGTGTGCCCCGTGGCTAAACTCGTGTCTAACCAATAAAGATCGCAGCACAGGAATCTCTCCATGTCACAGTAAATGAGCTGGTCGAAAACTGATTAACTGATACGGTGCACATGCTCATGATGCCGTGGCCCCAAACAAGCTGTTAACATGCATGCAGTGGTACCATGTGACGGATGAGACACTTGTTATACAGCCAGGGTGACCAATAGGCCGAACATTTATTTATTTATTTAGCGAACTTGACATACACATTGCATCTGTATTGCATACACTGCTGATGGAAATTCCTATTCAGCGAGATCTGTTTAAGCTACAGGAACCGTATAACAAACTTCGCAAGTTCCTAAATCTGTAATAAGTGAAAAAAATATGGATAAATATTCAGGATGGAATGCATAATATTGTTATTATTAGGATACAAATATGAGCTTCTTATCTTCAGGACACATCTGGCTAAGGGGATGTAAGCAATATAAGACTGGCTGTCAAGAAAGTGAATCATGCACTATTGTTCTGCAGAGGAACAGCAGAGTTTGGCATCACATCACATGCCACGGACCATCAGGTGAACTCACAGGCTATTCTCAGGTTGACTGCTTTGATGTTTTGCATACTGGACTCTGCATTAATGACTTAAATAATATGACAGAATCATTAATTAAGTAATAGCTGACTTGGGAATGGCCCTTGAGAATATCTTAAAATATCTTTCCACTATATGTTAATGTTATTTTGGCCACTTGGTAGCATATATCCTCAAAAACCATGCAAGTATCCAAGAAAAAAAACTATAGAGACTACAATAAATATGGATTCATTTGTGACAAGGATAAACCACAGTGTTTTGTGAGATTAATTGTTTAGCTTCATATTATTGATGGTCACGACTAGTCATATCACACCAGACCCTTTCACAGGGTATTAAAAATCTTTTATTGTTTATAAATATATTTTCTGCCTGTGGCCATCTGTCTGTATGCAACGGTACCATCAAGGCACATTTTAAGCGTTGCGAACGTTAACTTCTTAGCAATGTCTTTGTGTTTCTCATAACTTATTGGTTGTTGTGAACACTGTTGCGGGTTACGTCGACGTAAGAGACGTTAAGATGGCGCCGGCCCGCTTTAATTATGGGGCCAAATGAAAACGCAATTATTTAACATCTTGGAAGCAGACATTTACTTGGGTAAAGCATGACGAAAAAAAAAAATTTTTTGCAATGTTTTGCACAGTTTGCCGTCAAGTCAGAAGCCTTTTTCGTTGGAACAAGCAACTACCGTAAACAAAACCTTGACACACATGAGAAAGTTTTCCATTTCTGTGAATTAGAGTTAACATTTAAGTTTGCCAATTGTCTTATCAAATGAAGAAAAATGTATGCAGTTATATTTGACTTGAAGTATTATTTTAAATATGTGCCACTGAAATCTTTTTTTTTTATGGGGCCAGTGAAAATTTTGTCAGGGAAAGTGAAAACCTAAGCTACTGGCCCCGACTGGGACAGTATAAATAATTGTTGGCGTTGAGCCCTGATAAAGGAATAGATAAAATACATTTTTTATTTAGGGAGAACTATCAATTTCATTTTTCATACTTTCCTTATGTTTAAAGCAATATTCATAAAGATTTTTTTTATAAAATAAAAGAAACCAATTTGATGGTGTGCCAGTTTATCACTTGACATCCAATTTAAAATGGTTCATAAGCAAGCCTATTGAAAACCACTGCTGTAGGTAAGATGAGACCAAAGAAGTAAATGTACTTATAATCATCCCCATACATCCTGGTTGCAAACAAAAGAGCAGCTTTGCCATTTTGACATACAAAAAGAGTTTCGAATGACATAAGGGTGTGTACGTGATGACAAGGTGCGACTTGACTTAACTGGCCAAATTTAGATGTGTTAATGTGCGATGTCTGCCTCGGTGCATTACACTTTGAACGCACAATAATCGCATAACCGAATCATTAAAAGATGCAAATTTAAGGTGCATTCAAAATTAATCTAGAATAATTATCAATTCTGCCCTTATTCATCTGTTCAGTTATTTCCACTTTGGTTTTCGTGTTAGCAGCTTAATAGAGTCGCACGCGGGGATGTGGGTTGCGTTATAGAGTGTGGACCTGCATTATGACAGCCTCGCGTGCCCAGCGTCCAATCAGACCCGCAACGATGTCAGGGTAACAGTGTATCGCTTTTATCATTCGAGATCAATGATACATCTCTTATAGCACAAAAAACGGGTCCCTTTTATCATTATAGCGTAACGATGTATGGCTTATACATCATTACCGTACAACACAAAAAGCGCGATCGCGACTGGAACCCATCATACATTCGCATACAAAAGCGCTGGTGGGTTAACGTTGCTAAATGCATGAAGTTGCGTCCGCATTACGGTTTTTCAATTTAAAGCTAAATCCGATCGACTCCTGTTTCCATTATCTATCTGCTTGTTACATAAACACAGCGGGAACACGCGCGAAATATCCCGTGTCTAAAAATAAACGCAGGAGTGCAGATAGATCAATACTCACGCGTTTGAATATCAGATCGGCAGAGCTCAAAGGAGATTCAGATCCTCGCGTGCCACTGGAATGAAGTTGAGAGTCCCCCTCTAATCTCGTTGATGTTCCCTTGAACGGAGCGGATGGGTACGCCGCAAAGACGTTTGATCACACAAGCGGCCTAGTACACTGGCGCTGTCGGTGGCGCGCAACGTGTTTTCAGAAACGGACTCTGTTTGGCTGAGAGAACAAAGGACCGCCCATATTCCTTCGATCGGGGCGGGGGGCTGAACTCGAGGGACGAATGTGATTGGCGGAGAACACTGAGGCGAAATAGATCGCTGTAAACACATTTGAGGATTACGTTTGGGAGGTAAAAATATAAATTTGGTGCGTTTAATTATATCTGTAAAATAGAGGGAGATGATGGTGTATAGACACGCTGTATCCATACACACAGAAAAAAACGAAATGAAAACGAAAAAGGCTTTTTGAAATAAGTCTTGAACAAGCTTAGGCATTAATATTAACATAATAATAAAATAATAATTATATATTGTTTTAAGTTGAAAAAAAAAATATTCATAGGCCTACATGTTTAAGTTATTTATATTTATTTTTTAGAATAAAATATAAACAAAGTAATGCAAAAACCTGTTATTTAAAATATAATAAACCCTTGAAACTTAGTGCCTACCCAGTGCCTACAGCTAATACTTCAAAATAATAAAAGTGGATAGTCTGAGGCACATCTTATTCAAGGCACTCTAAAATAAAAGTTTTATATCATGTTCTGGAATAAAATCCTTTATTTCATTTGGGCTTTCCACAAGTGGACATTAAATAAAATAAATAAATGTTGTACAATAAAATATTAATGCATTTCAAATTAAATACAGGCTTTTAAACTTTTTTAACAAGAACAGGTGCCATTGCTTCATCGGTTTTCAACAATTAGTGTTTGATATAAACTCAGACAAATGGCTCCTGTGTTTTTCAGAACACAAAATCTTTTTACATGAATCGTCAGATATTGTCTCAATAAAAGACTCTTATTTATGTGATACCAGTCAGTCAGATCATAATCTACAGTAATTAATTAATTATGCAGCATATTGCGCAATCTAAATGAAGTAGTGCATATCTGATCTGCAGCTTAAGGGTAGTCCACTGAGTCTAAATATGAAAGATGAATGGACAGAAATCAATAGTGTAAATGTTAGTGTTTGTGTAAATGTGCAGTTTATTGATTTCCTCATCATTATACATCAAATGCATGCATAAAGGTTTTGCAGTATAGCTGCACTCTTAAATATAAACATGTCTTTCCCTTTTAAAGGCGCTCTAAGCGAATAATGTGCGACGTCACTTCCTGTTGATGTTTGAACTGTTTTCAAACAGACAGAGCGTAGCTAACTCCTCCCCCTCCCCCTCCCTTCCGTGCTTTCATGAACGCGCCCAACCCCCACCCCCAAATCCTTCTTGTCGTTTATTGGCTGGAATACTTTGTTTAGTTTTGTGATGCTAGGTTTGGCCATTTGTTGATATTGCCGTTTGTGACGCCTCGGCTGTCTACAGAGATCGCGTTTTTTTACAGTTTGATCAGCGGACAGGCAGCAAGCAGATAGTGAGGAGATGTTTCCGGTATGTAACAAAAAATGTTTTATGGTCTAAAACGCTTCAATTCGCTTAGAGCACCTTTAAGGTCTAAAAACCCCATAACATAAAAAGTTTAAAGTAATTGTATGTCATTGTCTAGCACATTTATTTTTTAAGAGAGTGAATTGATAATAAATAATATTTAGAAATTAAATAGTTGTCACTGGGGCTGTACCTTTTCAATAAGCTCAAAATGTACTGTAGCTGTACCAAAAATGTTTTTTTCTGATAGTGTATGGGACAATAAGAGCAAAATTGCTGTTTGCTGTGAAGTAAAAAAAAGTCTAAACATTAAAAGGTAAATATGAGACAATAGTACAGAATGTCACATTTAATTTTTCACCTTTTTTAACATTAACAACTTAACAAAGAAACATGTGCATTTGATCATTTGCTTTTGTAGTCTTGCATTTGATGACAGCACACATACGTCAGGGTAAAAGGTTGTTGGTCTGTGTTCGTAGAGGATGTATGTGTTGAAATTAGAAATGCACCAATATATCAGCCAATAATCGGTATCGGACAATAAAAGCGATTTTTTTTTTTTATATACTATCGAAAGATAGTTTAAAAACAGTCGATCGATATGGCCGATATATCCTGTCAATCAAATCAGGGCTCCAGACTGCCCCCAAATGGTGGCATTTTGCCCCTAAAATTTGAGAGTGTGCCACTGAATTTTACATCCAGTCGCACATGTGCAATCAGTAAATTTGACCTTTTTTTCCAAAAGTGCACAATAAAATGTGACACTGAATTTGAAACAGCACATTGTACTTTCTGCATCTATCATTAAAGTATTTATTAGTAATACAGTGGAAATTAGTAGAAATGTGAATATTTGGTTAGCATGTTGATTTACGGTGTGTGCCCCCAAATTTTCTGGTTGCGCCCCTAAAATTTTCAGTTGGGGGCCAATGTGCTCCTAGTGAAAAAAGTTAGTCTGGAGCCCTGCAAATGAGAACAAGAAAGTGCAATGTATAGAAAATGTAAAGAAACATTATTTGTTTAATGCGAATTTAAAAATGTAATCTTCAGGATTTTGTTGATGAAAGTTAAAGGAAAACACAACAGTTTTTCAATATTTTACTATGTTCTTACATCAACTTAGACAAATTAATACATACCTATCTTTATTCAATGCGTGCACTTAATCTTTGTACAGCGTGTCGTGAATGTGTTAGCATTTAGCCTAGCCTCATTCATTCCTTAGGATCCGAACAGGGATGAATTTAGAAGCCATCAAACACACTTCCATGTTTTATTTAAAGACTGTTACATGAGTAGTTACATGAGTAAATATGGTGGCACAAAACCAAACGTTATACAATATAGTTCTCATTTTTTATCTGCTTAAAAACCACCATACTTACTTGTGAAACTACTCATGTAACAGTCTTTTAATAGGGAAAACATGGAATTCATCCCTGTTTGGATCCTAAGGAATGAATGGGCTAGGCTGAATGCTAACACATTCAAAACGCGCTGTACAAATATGAAGTGCATGCATTGAAAAAAGATAGGTATGTATTAATTTGTCTAGGCTGAGGTAAAAACATATTAAAATATTGAAAAATGGTGGTGTTTTCCTTTAATATAACCACCAAACTATGGCGATATCAGTCTGAATAATCAGCTATCGGTATTTGTGAAAAAAATTGTTATTGGTGCATCTAGTTGAAAGGAATTAAAGTGACACCATGTAATTTTTCAACCTTCATAATAAATTTTCAAGACCCTTGTGATAGTACATCAACTTTAAATAGGTTGAATGACATGTCTACCATAGCCTGACGGGGTCTGTATCACTTTTACTCGTATTTTAAAACTTAGGGTTTCTGGTAGTAACCAGAGCACATAAAAAAACTACAAAATTCGACTGCTTTACGGCATACGTCACTTCCTCCACACAATTTGTTTTTAACGTGAATTTTGCTGGAGGCTAAGTGTAGAGAGCAATTTCTACTCTGTGGCACCGTGTATGTCTTGCGGGCCTATGACACGGGCGACCCGGGTTCGATTCCCCTTTAAGGCAATTTTTTTATATAAACTCTTGATTCATACTAAATGCGATCTTCTTTATAAATGACGGCGATTATTTTGCATATAGTTCCCTGTATTCAGATGCTGTGTTCACGTATTTACCTTTCTTTTACTGTGTATATGGTATTTACATTACAATCCAGGATGCTATACCAGTCAAACTTGCTCAAACTCACACAGTGTAAAACCAAACCCTATTCATTCACCAATCAGATCCGAGCGTTTCTCTCTTCTCTCTTCCTCATTTGCTGCGTTCCGCTGTCACTCGCGTGACGTATTACAAAGCGGCAGACTTTAGGTCTGCTTGGACCACATCGGTTTACTTGGATTTGGAGCGACAATTTTCACACAAAAGAGAGGAAAAACGAGAGGAAAAACGCCATTGCGGAAAATCCTGGTGGCGAGGGAGAGAGAGACGATGCAACAATATTTGTTTGGAAAAAGGCAAGGAAATACTTCTGGTCGTTTCTCAATTGGAAGGCTGCAGCCTCCGGAGGTCAAATATGCAGGCTGCATACGTCATCAAGCCTGGTTTATTAAGGTAAACTGAGCATTACATTCGCAACTCATAAGCCTACTGCAACAATTTACGATTAACTAAGTATAATAGTCAACTTTATAATTGTTAATAATGTGAAATAAGACAGTCTTGATGACGTATGCAGCTTAGAAATACGGCATCCGGAGGCTGCAACCTTCAGATTGAGAAATGGCTTCTGCCACGACGAGTTCCTCATCAGAAAGTTGTAACATGACTGCATTGTCTCAAAATGTTGATCGTTTAGCGTTTTAAATGTTTAGTTTTTAGTTTAGTTTTAAGGTTGGCCAGTTCCTTTCCTTTGCGACAGTGCTGCGGCGCTTGTGGCCTCTAGGAGCGCTAGAAGTGAAAAATACATGTCTAGCACCCCCTAGTGGCCAAAAAGTTCCATGGTGTGCCTTTAATCAAATGTTAATAAAATGTAACATATTTTACTTTTGTCTCATTTTCATTTTACAAATTGTTTGTCTCCACAGCAAACATGTATTTACTGTCCCAATACTTATAGATGGCATATGTCTCAAATTAGATACTAAAGTCTGCAATGAAAGGTCTGAGATTTATACATGAATTTAAACATTTTCTTCCAAAACCACATTACTTAGTTTTATTATTTTTAATAATTTTGGAAAAAGCATAAAAATACTGATATGAAAATTTATACTTTTATGAAACTACACTACTATTGTACGTATCTTGAGCTGAACAATAACAATTGAACACATTTCTCTGGTTAATGTTCTTAAGGTCCTACAGTGATTTTCTGCTACTGCATCAGGTTTGAAGACTCATCATATTTGCCCCTCATCACAGAGGACGGCACAGTCCGTGCCTCTTCCTGAAATAATTTTAGTTCTGCTCTCACTCAAGGGAAGGTCAACTGATGGGAGTCCTTCACTTAAAGGGATAGTTCACCCAAAAATACAAATTCTGTCATCATTTATGCCCCCTCATTTAGTTACAAACCTCAATTTTCTTGTTCTGATGAACACAAAGGAAGATATTTTGAGGAATGTTTGTAACCAAACCGTTCATAAGCTCCATTCACTTCCATAGTATTCTTTTTTCCTACTATGGAAGTGAATGAGGCTCATGATCAGTTTGGTTAAAAGGTTCCTTAAAATATCTTACGCTGTCTTCATCAGAACAAAGACATTTATACAGGTTTGTAACAACATGAGGGTGAGAAAATGATGGCAGAATTTAAATTTTTTGCAGCGAGAGCTTTTTTGAATGTATTTTTAAACATACTCCTTTATTTGTGTTATATGGGAAACTTGCAGCAAGGGGTGAATACGTCGTAATATATTCTGTTTGTGTCTTGCAAACTGAAAGATATCGGATTTTGCACCTTTGGAATTTTGACAGCAGGTCAGTGATGAACTATTGGACCAACAGATGACAAAGCACTGTGCCATATTTATCAACTGTCTAGATATTGGCTGATGTCCAGACAAATTATAGGGAGACTAAATAATGAGTGGCCATATGCACTAAATATTATTATAAATATATTTAAAGTGCACCTATTTCAAAACAATGTTATTTTATGTATTTGGTATAATACAATGTGTTCGCGTGGTTTATGGTTAAAAAACACATTATTTTCCACATACCGTACATTTTTGTAGTAGGGATGCACCGAAATGTAAATTCTTGGCCGAAACTGAAAACCGAAAATGAGGAAACCAAGGCCGAAAAACCGAAACCGAAACACCGAAATAAATTATTATGCCAATTATTAGTACAAATCCATTTATGGCTATCACTGTGTACTAACTTTACTAGGGGTGTGTGACAGATCGCAAAACTCACGGTTCAGATCACATTACAGTTTTTGAGGCACGGATCGGATTATTTTTCAGATCAGCAAAAAGGGGGTGGGGAAAATAATAACAAATAAAGAAATCACAAACATTTATAAAAAAGAACAAAGCTGCACATTAATAAGGGCTAACATTAGCATTAGGTACAGAAATCGAATTTAATGAGTCATAACACTGTCTTTATTGTATAAATTAAATATATTATTATTTTTAGAGCTATCCGTCTCTTTGTTAGACTTAAGTAGGTTAATTGAGGTTACTGTCTCTTTAAATAAGCAGAGACTGGTTTATGACTGTAATCTATACATACACTTAAGACATAAACAAATGTTTTTATTAGAAAAAGAATACTTTGGAGATAATTTTGTTTATATGTGCCCTGTCAATAACAGAAAGATTTTACGTTCGCTTGTTTGCGTCTCACTCGTGTGTGCACTATTGAGGGCACTTAAACGCGCGCGCACACAGAGAACGAAGGCGAATCACAAACACGTTGTTTTTCATTGCTTTATTCGGCACATGTATGTTAATGGACTATACAGTATGAGACACATTTGCGCGACTCTCTCTAAAGTTTACACATCAAGAGTTCTGATCTTTGAAGGGCGTACCACTGTGATGATCACGTCTGGACCGGACACAACCGCATGTGCCTCTGTGCGTACTTTAGCGCCTTTTTGCGGTTAAATACATCCACGCCGCATACATGTTGCTTCAAACAAGCACGTGCAGGTCGCGGTTTCTGTTTGCGTCATCACAACATTTCGGCCGTATTGTTTCGGTGATAAAAGTCTTTCGACCGAAAGCGGAAAATGCTCTTTTGGGCCATTTTCGGCCGAAAATTTTCGGTGGCCGAATATTCGGTGCATCCCTATTTTGTAGCTCCATAGATACTGCTTTTCTTAAATGCATTGATTTTGTACAAAACTTATCGATTTGAAAAGCTCTGTGTCCCTGATTGGCCAGTTAATCTGTACGTTGTGATTCGTAGAATACCTCTGATGTCAGCCGGAAATGTGACGCTCCTTAACATGTTTGGAAGATTCGCTTACAATGCAATGCTAACAGGAGTTAACTTACAGGCTGTGAGGAATTATGATAATGTCGTTCTTTACTACATCACCAATCCCAGGAAGTAAACTGTTGCCTACAATCCGTGTGTTTGTTGTAGTCCAAGAAAAGAGATTTACGTTGGAGATGATAACTGGCGTCATCGTTTTAATTTGGGGTCTGTCCCTTTTGCATAATGTTAACATGTACTAATACACACTTACACACCAAAGGAAATGTAAAATCGTGAATCGGACCATAGTTGCTCTTTAAGGGATTTGTAATGCAATCTGGACAGAATTTTTATGTTAAAGGCATTGTGTACTTAACATAAAAGCTCAAATGCTGGCGAAAGCCCTTCAATCTTTGCTTTATTTCTGATGTGGTAATTTCTTTTAACCAGGTGATGAAAACTTTACCTTTACATTTCTTGTGCTATGAAAAAGCAATCTCTATAAAATTGCATTTCCCCCTCCAATAAACTTTATAAAATCACTTCGTCTCAGTTCACAAAACACCATCATGTTGTGATTTTGCACTTGCCGGCTAAATATAAACATCTCTGTTAGCTCTGTGGACAGAAGAAGACTGCTTCTCTGGAGACTGCCAGCCTACTGCATCATTGATGGAGAGGAGAGACAGAAATAGGCCTATATCACTGTAAATGCAAAGTAAAGATGCATCTTAACCCATCTGATCTCATAAGCTTTAACCATCTTTATTGATGGCACATCTATATGCTACATCTATAGCACATATATAACACCAGCATTGCAGTTTTAACATCTGGTGATGCTATAATAACATGAACACTCTCAGAAATAAATACACAAGCCTTTTAAAAAGTAAAACTTTGTTTCTAAAGAGGGCATATTAATACATCAGAGGTATATTGGTATCAAATGTAGCCTATACATATATAATGAGATCAGTAACTAAGACATTATGGCCTTTCCTAAAGTTGTGGCAGTAAAGTAAACAACCTGCCTATAGACCGACTGCTGGTGGTGTCGCACACCAATGTGTCTTTGTTTAAAGGTCAGGGTTTCCCTTTCTGCTCTAGCGCTCAAACATTATATTTAGTGATGAAAGCGTGAGGCGACTCGCTATGTGTGGCTGTCAGGCACTGCAATTGGATGAAAGAGGAAGATTAAAGAACACTGGGCCCGGCAGCACAGATAATTAATTCAAAATGGATTAACAAGACTACAGAGGCCTTGAAAAGGAAGGGAGGTGGGAAAGACCGGGAGAGGAGAATTTAACATGTCATCAGGATATGTGCGACGAGCTCTCTCCAAGGTAACAGAGCGAAGGCCGGTGGGTAATGCCACTGTGAGATACCGCAGTCACACATTTGATGGCCTAGAGATGTTTTGGGGATGCCTGCTGTTTTGCGGATACATTCATTGAGGCAGACAAATGTGCAATGCTTACCTGATCTCATGGGAAAACGTACCTGTTTTATCTGGTGGTGATTTCATATGAATTTGTGTGATGTGAATGATTTTCCGAAGCTGGTGTCTGTCATTTTCTGTAGTTTTTATCACGCTGATGTAAATCCAAGTGTTTGTTTTTAAAATAAGTTTGTTTTTAGTTAGTTATTCAATGCTATAAAAACGGTGGTGTCACGTCATGATTGACAGCTGTGATTCTGCGAAAGCGAGGGCGGGGCCTTGATTTCACGGCTTTATTTCCTGCTCACTACTGCGCAGGACTGATCTCAAAATCGCTACTGCGCAGACTCAAGACCCAAGATGTCAGCGTGGTATCGGGAAACTGGCGGCTTCACTTTTCACCAATGGAAGACAGCGAACGGGTGTCGTCCATCTTTTTTTACAGTCTATGCATTTAACCCTAATCATAACATCACCAAGAAGAAGTCCCCTTCGATAGATTTTACATTTGGTTTTAGAAAAAAAATATACACTGTATGCTATCAATAGAAATAAATGACTTGTTTTTGTCATTCCCTTCTCAATGCAAACTCAATCCCTCATTAGCTCAGAAACCCAATTAGCCAAGTTTTGCTTTTCAGCGGGGAGACAATAGAGTTTTGCCTTACCAACTCACCTTGAAAACAGGCGAAACCTCAGCCGGCTCATGTGACACTTTCCGCCTCCTCCCGTTTCTTTCTCCGTCGCAGCTGTCTACCGAGATACAAGATACGTCTTTGAAGATTCTAATGAATTGGTTTAATCGTCGACACGATGCATTGAATTTCACACAGGGACAGAGATTGCCTTGACTGTGACAACATCCACGGGTCCTTTTGTCAGCACAGTGAACATTCAATAAGCGCTCGATAGCTTGAATTACTATTGATAAACGGATCAGTAGCATACTGTATGTCTAACAATGAGTCAAAACGTAGGTGAGTGATGCTCGTTAACCTGTTTCTTAGTGTTTGTACAACTACACGTGGCAGCGTTGGTAGAGTTTTGGGAAAAGGTCATGGGTTAGATTTTCAGGGACCACATAGCTGGTAAAATGTATACCTGTAATTGTTTTGCTTGTTTTTGGGCCATTTTTTCTTTTAATTGAAAAACAGCATGTAGGAGAGGACATGAAAGGGTAGAGAGAGGGGTACGGAATGGGCATTCAAATTTGGATAGCTGAAAGTGCGTCTGCATCATATGTTATAACAGTGGCGGCTCGTGAGGGCTCATCCGAGGGGCGCAAATTCAAAATAAGTGTTCGGACGGAGTGTCATATGTGTTGCTTGTGTTTTCAAAATATGTGTTTGTTGCGTCATGTGAACCATGTGCATCACGTGTTTTGTCAAAATAAGTGCCTGCTGCACACACGTCAAAACCGTTTATGATAAAAGAGACGCTCACGTTCACAAAATGCACGCAAGACACTCCCTTAACAGTAAACTCTGATTACACATGAGATTATGCGAGTATCTGGCAAACGCGGGCGTCTTTTTTATCATAAACCCTTTAGACGCATCTGCACCAGGCACTTATTTTGACAAGACACGTGATGCACATATGATCACTCAACGCGCCGAATGCATATTTTGAAATAAGGAGCCACACACATGACGGGCTACATACATGTTGTGACGAACTTGGCATCGTGTGCCCTCACCGGCCGCCACTGAATTATAGGTCTCTATATTTTCTGATATAAACTTTATGGCTAGATTTTTTATAATGATGATTTGAAATAAACACTTTTTTATTTTCAACAGTATGAAGTTATTCGTGTATGTGAAATATTGCATTGCAAGAGATTGGACAGAATTCACATTTACATCACTTTGGAGCATTTCTCAGATCAGATATAAATATATTTTTTAAACTCTTTGTTCAACCTCCACATCATTAAGTCGGTTGTGTACAAAATATAAGCAAATTCTCTTTGTTTTAGACAAATTGCAAATGCTTGATACAATCATGCTGTTGATTATGTACAATTATCTGCTACATTTTTAATTGTTTATTTCATTTTCATCAAAATACATTATACTGGTTTCTGTTGAATAGTATCTCAAAACATTTAGAAATTAGTTAATAGCTTAATTCATGACATGCAGAGTGGTTGACCTTTTTGTCATAATCTGTTTTTGTGTGAACTGAATAGATAAATAGCTGAAGGGGAATGAATGTGTGAAATGTTAGAGTACTGTATAAGACACCCTGAGTGATTATTTGCTATGTTACAGGAAAATATATCTGTTGGGATGTGGATGAAAATCTGCCTGACAGCCTGGGACATCAAGATGTCCATCAGGAAAACAATTGGGCTTTAATTAAAAAGTTAGCACTTTATTTTACAGTATGTGTACTTACATTGTACATATATGGTAAATATGTTGTAGTTACAAATGTGTGGTACTTACTTTTGTGTATCTACATTGTAATTAAATGGTATCAGTGGTAGATACTTGGTAGTTATAGTGTAACTGTAGATAAGTACTGGGTAATACCAGATACATACTTATAGTGTGGGTATACTGTAATCTAATTTTTCCGTGGCATTCTCACGGATCTCCGCATTTTTCCGTGGCCCTGCTACGGACTGTCTTTTTCCGTGGCATTCTCACGGATTGGTTACTAAACTGTTTTGTACTATTTTCTTACCATTTTCGCTTCGGTTTAGGGTTAGATTTACATGAAATGACATCCCTACCCAAACCCAACTCTAACCCCAACGCCAGACGACAATTGTTTAAAGTTTAGAAAATATAAAAGAATAAATCAGAAAAAATTGTATAAACCAATAGTTAAAGTGACATACTTACGCAAACACCAAATCTAACCGTAAACCGAAGCGAAAATGGTTTGAAAATAGGAAAAAGCAATTGAGTAACCAATCCGTGAGAATGCCACAGAAAAAGACAGTCCGTAGCAGGGCCACGGAAAAATAAGGAGATCCGTGAGAATGCCACGGAAAAATGAGCACAAAATTCCGTGACTATCCCACGGAACTTTGTGAGATCATGTTGATTCAGCTTAGCGCAGACAAAACCAGAGACCTATTGGTTTTGGGTTTTTGTGCTTCCATTGAAAACAATTGAAAACATACGCCGGCCGGCAGCATAAATGCTTTGTTGTGCACGCTATTTATTATTTTAGCAAATTTTAAGAATGATCGAGAAATGCTATAAAAACTATACTTTTTTCTGTAAAAAAGTTACAAACATTGTGGTACTGAATATATCATGTTTTAAAGTATACATACAAAATTACAAAACTAGAAAAGTTTGCTTTATAATTATAAAAAAAATCTAATCTGAACTTTCTCAAATTTTTTTCCTGATGTCCGAGACTGTCAGGAAGATTCTCGTCCACATCTATGCTTGCAGCTTAGCAATTAATCACAGTGTCTTATACAGTGATCATCCAACATTTACACATTCATTCCCCTTCAGCTATTTATCAATTCAGATTACATTTACAAAAGTCTACAAAATCAAAATAAATAAGAAAAAGAGATTATGACGAAAAGGTCAACCATTCCTGCATGTCATCATGACTTATGCAATGAACTCATTTCTAAATGTCTTGAGGTGTAAGACTATTCAACAGAAACCCGTAATTTATTTTGATGAAAAAGACAGCAAACATTAATACTGTACATAATCAACTGCAAGTATTTGCAATTTGTCCAAAACAATGATCTCATGAGACATCTGACTTGATGATGCGAAGGTTGAACAAAGCGTTTTGTAAAAAATGTATTTCTGATCTGAGAAATGCTAAGAAAAACTGTAGGTAAAATGTACTCAAGAATGAAAAAAGTCACACAACATGACTTCAAAACAGTGCACAAGCCACTATATTTATCTTGTTCACGTGTGAATCTTTGTAGGGTTGTGTGTGTTTGTGTGTTTTGCAGTCACTTTCCACTGACTTCAGGACGCAAGGTGTCAAAGAAGACCTGGCACTTAGATGTTCCTCATGGTCAGCGAGCTGAACCTCCAGAGGGCTGGAAAGCATCAAACCTTCAGCTTCAATTACCACACAAACTGTCACAAAGCCGGTAAACAACAAGACATCAAATCCGCCACTCCATAAACTTTTTCTTCACTCGGCTTCACGAACAACTGGCTTCCACGCCAAGAACCAATCTCATTTTGACAAGTGTGGCTATGGTTTATCACCCGTGATGTGAGAAAAGAGAGCTATTGTGAGAAACTCTGGGAAGGAAAAATGGATAATGTGGCTTTCGAGACGTTGCCCACGGGGCAACAAAGAAATAAATAAAATGTCAGAAAATTCATAAAAAAAATAATTAAGTCAAACAATTTAACCCAGCCTGAAGCCGTGAAGGAAAGCGCTTGCTAACCCTCATGGACTCACACTAATTAGCTACTTTCTCACGTGTTTCGCTTAACATGCTGGCGCTGCTGGCTGTTTGTTTGGCTGGAAGATAAACATTGAATAAAATATTGTTTTAGGAGCACCGAAGCAGACAATACTGAGGGGTTACCTTGTGTCAGCTAAATTAATTACGATCAGTCATAATGCCTTACAGCACACATCTGTACAAACAGCTCGGGAATCTAAGTTTCAAAAATAATACAATAACATACAATAAAATAATGCAAAACAATAAACAAAAAACTATACATTATAGTGATGTCCAAAAATGCTAATATGATCTCCAAATTAAATTTTCACTCTTAAATTTCCTAAACTATTACATTTATTTCAGAACTACAATACAATAGCTACATATGGTTGCTAGTTGTATCCATTTGGCGGACGCTTTTAACTCAACGAAACTTTTATCAGTATGCGTGTCCCTAAACAATCTGCAATAATGTAAGACTATTCAAAATTCAATCCTCTACCAACTGAGATTTCTTTCATCTTTTTCTTTTTACAGTAATCTTTATTTTCTCTCTCTGTATGGAACAATGCATTGTCTTTAAATAACCAAAACACATTGTGTTGGAATAAATTACAATCGTTCAGCTTGATGTGTCATTGGTTGAACACCGGATATGCATACAGACTCAGCATCCCATAAAATTATCTGACCGTAATCGTGTCATTTGGAAGCGTTGACTGAATTCCTGCAGTTGAGATCCTCCCCTGTGTCTTTTCTAAATTATATTCTTACATGAAGTGCATGTGAAGATAATGTCCTTGTGTAATGCCTCAATTATTTCCAGTCATCACCCAAAAATAACTACAGACATGCACAATTTGCATTTGACATTTGCCGTTTTTAAACAATGTTGAGCTAGAATGGCGTTAAGATAGATAAACAAACAGACAGACAGATGTTATTAAGAGACAATGATGGAAAAACAGACGGATGGATAGACAGACTTACAGATGTTATTAAGAGACAAGGATGGGTGGGATGGATGACAGATAGACGGGCAGACAGATGGACGGACAGACAGATAGTATAGATAGATAGATGTACTAAGAGACAAGCATGGATGGATGGATGGATGGATAAACAGATGGATGAATGGAGAGATGGATGGTCTAGATAGACAGTGTAGACAGACAGACGTTATTAAGAGACAAGGACGGGTGGATTGGATGGATGATGGATGGATGGATGGATGCATAAATAAACAGACTTACAGGCAGATGTTGTTAAGAGACAAGGATGGATGGATGGACGGGTGGATGGACAGACAGACAGAAAGATGTTATTAAGGGACAGGACTGGATGGATGGATGGATGGATGGATGGATGGATAGACAGACTTACAGACAGATGGTATTAAGAGACAGGAATGGATGGATGGATAGACAGACATACAGAAAGATGCTATTAAGATATAAGGATGAGTGGGATGGATGGATGGATGGATAAATTAATGAATGGAAAGATAGACAGACATACAGAGAGATGTTATTAAGAGACAACGATGGGTGAGATAGACAGACAGACAGACAGACAGACAGACAGACAGATGTTATTAAGAGCCAAGGATGGATGGATGGACGGATGGACAGAAGTTATTAAGAGACAAGATGGTTGGATTAGATAGATGGATGGATTGATTGATGGATGAATGGATGGGTGGATAAATAAACAGATTCACAGGCAGATGGACGAATGCAAAAAACATATTATTAAGAGACAGGAATGGATGGATGGATGGATGGATAGACAGACTTACAGACATATGCTATTAAGATACAAGGATGAATGGGATGGATGGATGGATAAATTAATGGATGGATAGATAGACAGACTTACAGAGAGATGTTATTAAGAGACAACAATGGTTGAGATAGACAGACAGACATTATTAAGAGCCAAGGATGGATGGATGAATGGATGGATGGACAGAAGTTATTAAGAGACAAGAATGGTTGGAATAGATGGATGGATGGATGGATGGATGAATGGATGGATAAATAAACAGACTCACAGGCAGATGTTATTAAGAGACAAGGATGAGTGGGATGGATAGATGGATGGATGGATGGATGGATGGATAGATAGACAGACTTACAGAGAGATGTTATTAAGAGACAACGATGGGTGAGATAGACAGACAGACAGGCAGACAGGCAGACAGACAGACAGACAGACAGACAGACAGACAGACAGACAGACAGATGTTATTAAGAGACAACGATGGGTGAGATAGACAGACAGACAGGCAGACAGACAGACAGACAGACAGACAGACAGACAGACAGACAGACAGATGTTATTAAGAGCCAAGGATGGATGGATGAATGGAGAAATAAACAGACTCACAGGCAGATCTTATTAAGAGACAAGGATAGATAAATGGAGGGATGGACGGATGGATGGATAGATAGACAGACTTACAGAGAGATGTTATTAAGAGACAACGATGGGTGAGATAGACAGACAGACAGACAGGCAGACAGGCAGACAGACAGACAGACAGACAGACAGACAGACAGATGTTATTAAGAGCCAAGGATGGATGGATGAATGGAGAAATAAACAGACTCACAGGCAGATCTTATTAAAAGACAAGGATAGATAAGTGGAGGGATGGACGGATGGATGGACGGATGGATGGACAGACAGACAGAAAGATGTTATTAAGGGACAGGAATGGATGGATGGATGGATGGACAAACTTACAGACAAATGCTATTAAGATACAAGGAGAAGTGGGATGGATGGATGGATGGATAGATGGATGAATGGATGGATAAATTAATGGATGGATAGAGAGACAGACTTACAGACAGATTATTAAAAGCCAAGGATGGATGGATGGATGGACAGAAGTTATTAAAAGACAAGAATGGTTGGGTTGGATTAGATGGATGGATGGATAAACAGACTTACAGACAGATGTTATTAAGTGACAACGATGGGTGAGATAGACAGACAGACAGATGTTATTAAGAGACAAGGATGGGTGGTATGGATGGACAGATAAATTAATGGATGGATGGATAGATAGACAGACAGACAGATGTTATTAAGAGACAACGATGGGTGAGATAGACAGACAGACAGACAGACAGACAGACTGACAGATAGACAGATGTTATTAAGAGCCAAGGATGGATGGATGGATGGACAGAAGTTATTAAAAGACAAGAATGGTTGGGTTGGATTAGATGGATGGATGGATAAACAGACTTACAGACAGATGTTATTAAGTGACAACGATGGGTGAGATAGACAGACAGACAGATGTTATTAAGAGACAAGGATGGGTGGTATGGATGGACAGATAAATTAATGGATGGATGGATAGATAGACAGACAGACAGATGTTATTAAGAGACAACGATGGGTGAGATAGACAGACAGACAGACAGACAGACTGACAGATAGACAGATGTTATTAAGAGCCAAGGATGGATGGATGGATGGATGGATGGATGGACAGAAGTAATTAAGAGACAAGAATGGATGGATAATGGATGGATAAATGGATGGATTAATGGATTGATAGATAGACAGATTTACAGACAGATGTTATTAAGAGAAAAGAATAGGTGGATTGGATGGATGATGGATGGATGGATAAACAGACTTACAGACAGACGTTATTAAGAGAAAATAATGGGTGAGAAAGATAGATAGACAGACAGACTTACATACAGTATTATTAAAAGCCAAGGATGGTTGGATGTACAGATGAATGGATGGATAAGTTATTAAGAGACAAGAATGGGTGGATTAGATAGATGGATGGATAGACAGACTTACAGACAGATATTATTAAGAGACAAGGATGGGTGGGATGACAGAAAGACAGACAGACAGACAGACAGACAGACAGACAAAAAGACAGACAGACAAACAGAGTGGATGGATGTATATACAGATGATAGATGGATAGATCTAAGTTTATCAAAAACTTGAAAACTGTACATTAGCATTTCATCAGTAGATGCAGATCTAGCGATCATTGTCATCACATCAAGCCCTGGTGAAGAAAACCAAGTCAGTAAATTCCTGGCTGTGTTGACACATTGTGGAAATTGATATCCATCCGACACGGTTTAATCAAAAACATTGTTTGCTCGAGGGTACAGCCATAAACAAGCCAACTGCTAGATGAACATAGGAAATGAACTGTAATTTGCTTTTTATAAGCAAGACATGGGGTGTGTCTGTTCATGCCAGGTGCCACAGCAGTCATGCTACAATGCCTTTATTTGGATACAAATATTTGCAGCGTGTCTGCAAAGCTCATATCAGGATTCATAGCTACAGTATTGATGAAAACAACAATATTTTCAGACTGTTGCTATGTATGTAACCTTAATATTATCTCTATGACTAAGTAGCCAGTCCTTGAAAACATCACAAACTAGATATATGGTTATAGCCAAATGCACAATAATGACAGAAATTATTATGAATGCTCACTATAGCAAAATATCTTTGCGCTTCTGTTATAACAAGAGCTCGGCTCTGTTGCCTTATAAGGTCTCCGATGTCTAATAACTTATGCAACACATCCAGACCTGTAAAATCTTATCCAGCGTACAGCTACAACTCTCTTTCTCTTTCTCTGCACCCCAAGCTTTCATATAAAATCCACAGATGATTTCCTCAAAAGAGAAGCCCGAGTCTCAGTAGGATTTCTCAATAATGACTCTTTAAACACAACAGAGACGTCAACAGAAGCAAATGATATCATTATTCCCCTTGAGCGATTTGCTCACACATCAATTTTCCAGTTTATTTGTTTAGCTTACTCTAGCTCATCTATATTGCCTTCGCCTCTACTTCCCCAACCTGGGTAAATGCAATAGTTCATCAAGCTGCCAGTCAATCAGCTCCTGTAGCTCTGTGGAAAGCTGACCTCTGTAGTCAAACCGTGTGTTTATCGTATTGCCAGAAAGGAAAAAATAGGCTTCCTCCATCACCTGCCAATCAATTGGCGTTATGAGGATAAAATGACACTGGTGGGTAAGACTGACTGTCCAGCAAGAAATCACTTCTTGAAAAAAAACTCCAACTCTGTTCAGACCAGCCAACATAACCAAAGTCTGACATCAAAAGTCGGTTATCGCTTTGAAATTATCTGATCTCATAAATTTTAGGAGACATATGTGAAATTTGAATGAGACATAACGCAGAACTCCCTTCAGTGATAAAAACAACCTCCGGGCAATAAAAATGTTCCTGTGGGAAGACAACCTGCATGATGGACTAACCTCAGGAATGAGAAATTCTTTGTGATAATAAGCCAATGAAAAATCTTCATTTGTTTTTAAAAGGGATCTAATAACAGAGGTTTGACATCAATGACCAATCTAGATTCTTGGCAAAACATTCCCATTTTTTTTATTTTTTTTTTGGTTGATGCCTGACATGTGATCTAACACGAACTTCAGTACTCAGTGGGTTGCAGTCCAAATCTGGACCTGTGATCCGTTATATCCAGATGCAAAAATTATTAAACATAAATTTGAATAATAAATGGACTATGCTTTTACTATCATTAAAAATCCCTACCACATGCATCATCTTCTGCCTATTTATCTAGAGATAAATAAACGGCTCTGATGGCAGTATCTTGCATTGCACCATGGGATGTAATTGTCAAATAATGCCCGTCAACATTGCATTTTATTATTATTGTTATGTGTTGTGTGGATTTTTATATGAACATAAAAAAATGCGTTGGTCTCAAGGACTCAGTCTGAAATTACGAGTTCTTCTCCTCCCACTGTGGTCCGGAACCGAGTCAAGATCAAGGGCCAGATTTACTAAACAGGGCAAATTAGCGCATGAGCGCAATTCCAAAAATGCGCTGATGGGAGTGGTGATATCTGCGGGTTATTTACTAAAAAAGCGCTAATTAAATAACACAGGCGCAACAGCTGATTTCCATAATGACCAACCAATCTACTAAGAGCAGCGCAAATTAGCGCATGGTTGCAAATAAGCAGAGATGATGCTCCTGCAGGTGCATGTGATATACAGGCCGATAAATAAAGGCAGAGAGATGCGTGAACTTATCTGGTAAAATGATCCTGGAAATCCTCTCCCTTCTACCATGCAGTCTCTGATTTCTGCGATGTCTCCTCCTAGCAACAACAATTGCAGCCATTTCGAGCGCAAAATGATTTAAGACATGCTTTTTTTCGGCGTTAAATAGTCGCGCAAATGCCATACATAACACATGCGCAAACATTAGTAAATCGCGTTGCGTGAATCATTTAAATAGTCTCCTCCCAAAATGTTTGCGTCTGAAAGGGAAACTCCTAGAAATGCATATGCAATCAGGTCAGTCGCAAAAAGAACTAGACCACACCTTTTCAGCGCTAATGATCCACTGCGCGTCTTTAGTAAATTCCGACATCGCTATTTACCGCCAAAATGATGGTTTACGCTGGCGCAAGCGCTTAGTAAATCTGGCCCCAAGTCTTTGAAGGAACGAGTCCGAGACCAGTTAGGTAAAGCAGAAATCGGTCTTGAGTAGTACATCACAAATAAATTATCTATATGGTATTTTGAGCAAAAAATTCACATACGCACAACAAAGACTTATTTGACATTTTAAAAAAATCTTGTGAAATGTCCACTTTAAAGGGGACAGAGAACGAAAAACCATTTTTACCTTGTCTTTGTTGAATAATGGTAGTCTACCCACATTCACGAACAAACAAAAAGTGCTAGACATGCTAAACATCTCATAGAAATTCCTCTTTTAGAAATGTCAGCCAGAAAACGGGCCAATCTGAAAAACTGATGCTTATGACATCACAGGGATCTCACTGCCCCTCCACTTTAAAATAATTGGCTTCATTTTTTGAGTGGCAGCAAAGTCAGCCAATCAGTAATGAGATTGCAAGTTAAACCAGTAGGGGGAGCCAAATAGGTGCAAAACCACTTGTTTAAAATCCCCCACCCTAATAGAGCTATCTGAGAGAGGTTTTTAGGAAGCTTCTAAGGCATTACAGACCCAAACAAAACATTTTTTTGTCTACATGTCACATCACAGAACAAGGATAAATACCCCGTTCAATCATTCTATGTCACCTTTAAGAAAAGACTTGCAAAAATGGCAAATATAGTTATGACTCACGAACAGTCCATGAAAGGTATCACACCGGAAGTGCACATTAAATAGCAAGCTTAGTCAAATACTTAAACACTTCAAAAAGCAAAATATACGTTAACAGCCTATCTTAATGATTAACGATTTGGGACAAATATAATGTTATTTAATGTTAAACTATGTGAGTGGTGCTCTGGGATGCGACAGGTAGCCTATTGAGCAACGTACAGAGTCACAGTGGACAGCCTCCACCAGGTGCAGCCGGTGTGCGTACATTAATAGAAAATAATGAGTTCTTTTTTTAGATTCATGGTGCGACGTGACGTTTCGCTTCTCGTCTGGTGTGCGACCCCCTTCAGATTCACATATTTCTGTCCAACTTCACTTCATGCAACTCTGTCAGTAAAGCTGCAAAAGTTAGTTAAGCATTTTTATCATGTGTAAAAGAAAGCAGAAAGCTTATAATTTATTATTTATTTTGCAAGATGTTTTAGCTGCCAACTTGATTTACAATGAATATTTCTCTAGTTTCTTTGTCACAATAAAAGCAGTGCACATTACGAAACATTATAACGTTTGTGGAGAGTACAAAAACAGCTGTTGGATGAATTGAATAGTGAATATTTTGTGCACAGAAATTAAGAGAGATGAGATGAAGATGAGACTACAGAATCATTTGCAGAATGACATCATCATCTGATGATCTGTCTTTAGAAAAAAGTCAGGAAAAAAGGTTTACGATTCTCTCTACATCTGTCCGTATTTTCTGCCAAAGAAGCAGGAACGTGCTCGGGCTTCTACCCTGAACAATAAACACAATAGGGAAATAACTCGCCGTTATTATGTTTTCTGTCGTATCCCTGGAGACAGACATATGTGTTTATTTTCACTGATTAATCACTGTGAACCGAATCTAAACTAGTCCTGTCTCATAAACCAGCCGAGTTTCTAAGGGTCATCAGGAGAGACAAACAGAAGTGTGCTGACAACAAAAGCACAAAATGAAAATGTGTGTAACTTTAGACATTGGATACAATACCCCCAGCCTAGTATTTATTTAAAAAGACTTCGGTCATTATGTAACGGTGTTACTCATGTTAATCTAAAGAACATAAATCGGAAAAAGAAACAAAGTCATCCATTAATCTTCTTTTTCTAGGTAAAAGGACCAAACCATCCTGCCCTAAACTCTGTTTTATTCTAAGTAGCCTGTGGACTGGACAAAGTCGAGATCTTTGTTAGCAGCACAAACAGCATTTATTCATGTGCTTCCCCACATCCCTGGAGAGACGAGAGCAATGCTCACTTCATCAGTGTCAACTTCTACTGCAGCAAAGAGAGCAAACAACAAGCAAGATCCTCGTGCACAAACAGCCACAGTCACGCATCGGTCCAAACCCTTCTTACATCTCCTCTGATCTGATCTGATCACCACATCATCGGCCTCATTTATAACGCAAAAATCCATGGCAAAGTCCATATTTATAATATCTTTGACGTGGAAAAGTGCTTAGCGCCACATTAGGGTCTGAGCAGATGTGCGCACTTTTGCTTGTCCAATTGCTGCAGCTTTTTGGAAATATTTAAACATTGACAAGCACTCTTTTATATGTCAATGATATTAATTAGGCATCTTTTAAATTTGCAACTGTTCAGTTGCGCACAATTTCAAGCTCATTTGCGATTTATAGATTTCATGTCTAAAGTGAGTCGTACGAATCACACATGCATGCTTTTGAGAAATAATCTTAAGATCAAATGTAGGACTTTTATATGCAGCATTTTGTAAATGAGGCCCCAGAAGCCTTTACTACACAGTGCGTTAATCCCAGAAAATTGCTGTTTAATTGCCTTCTGTGGGAACCCAAAAATGTCCTGGTATTGTACAGGGATCTCTCCCGGGATGGGGACCCTGTAACATTGCCGTAACATTACCAAAATGGGACGATGTCGTTTTGTATTGAGGATGCGTGTGTTGTAGCCAACATGATCTCACAAAAAGCCTTGTTATAGTCACGCAAAATTGAATTAATTTATTTGTGTCCATGGCATGAGATGCAGCTTTTTTCATGCCTCGAGTAAAAATGTTTTTTTCGTGTCACTCGCATACATTTCTATAAATAGTTTTTCATGTTTGTGGCTCGACTTTATTTCATGTCATTTTATGTATTGTTTTCTCATTTGTTTTCCTATTTTTAAATCATTGTCACTTGGGGTTGGGATTAGACGTTTTCTATGCAGCATTGAATAGATGAAGCCACAGAAGGCTTTACTACACAGCGCATTGATCCCAGAAAATTGTTATTTAATTGCCTTCTGTGGGTACCCAAACATGTCCAGGGGCCTCATTTATAAAACTGTGCGTAGGATCCTTAGTAAAAGTCTACGTAGGCACAAAGCCAAAAATGGCATACGGCAAAAAATATTAGAACTTATAAACCAAATCAATGTTCCCATTATAAACCACCCTGCAAGCCCATTCTCCCATTAAGTTTGTTTTTTTATAGATCACAACCTTTGCGTTGGAACTGACGTACGCACATTTCCAGCCCTGTTTTGTGTGTATGCGCGCTTTATAAATGAGACCCCTGGTGTTGTACTGGGATTGCTCCCGGGATGGGGACCTAGTATTGTCGTAACATTTCCAAAATGGGACGATATAGAAGGGAGTGTTGTAGGTAGGATCCATGTGACACACAAGGAAGTTAAAAGGCAGATCAAAAAAGTGGAAAGAAAGAGAGATCAGAGAACTCCTCAGTATTTAACTCTTTCCCCGCCATTGACGAGTTATCTCTTCAATTAAGATAAAACATTTGCATAAAAAAGTGTTCCTGATGAGGTTTTATGTTAATATGTAATACCCCAATTATCCACTAGATGGTTTAATTAACTTACCAAATTTATAAAAAACTGAAGCATTATTTACTTTAAATTATTTACTAATTTTAAACTCTGTGTATGTTTTGATAATCGTTCTGAATCTGATCTCTAACAAAATTCCTTAAAAAAATGCAATTATTTCAGCTTTCTGCAAAAAAGTTTTTTTGAAGAAAAATACCCATATTTAAGAGTTTATAAGTAGAGGAAAAATGAAAAAAAAAATAAGAAAATTTTCCTTGAAGGCATTTTGTGAAACTTTTGTGAAAATCACAAAAAATGCTTGCGGGCAACATTTCAAAAATTGTCTGGCGGGGAATGAGTTAAGCTAAAGCTGATTGTTCGTCAGCTTAATAAAACATTATGCGATACACGTGTATGACCGAATCAGAGGATAATACATGAAGACTGTAAACAAATGTATGTCACTGCAGAAAAAATGCATTATTACAATTACATTATACATTGCATGTCTTTATGGGATCTTTACCAGATGTGTGTAAATGCGCACACAGATTCCCAAAAGTCACCGGCAGTGTGAGAGAACCAAAATCAAACCATCCTGTGCAAATGTTTTACGTATTTTCTATGCATAATCTGTGTGAGAAAAGGGCTCATGTTACAGTCGGCCCAATTTAGGGGCTTTGTATTATGTGTGATTCTGACCCAGAAACTGTTCGGATCCCCTGAATTCACAGGACGAACAGGTGACCATTCAGTTTACACTCATATCAAATGCATTTTCTGCAGCTGTTTATGATCAAATTTCTTCATGGGTCTCTGAGTTCATATACATCACTTATTGCATCAGTATATTGTTTGTTAATTAAACACAGAAAATAGAGAAAAAGGTTGAGAGAAATCGCATACAGTTGCTTTTTAAATAAATCTTGTCACAGATGTGACATTTAGAAGCAGACGGCTCATGGTTATTTCAGTCAAGTACTGTATAAAATAAACTTCACATATTTATACAATATATTACTTAAAGCAATTGATCTATGTTATTGCATACAATGTGCTATTTTTTTGTATATTTATGCGCTTTTTAATTTTTTTTCGACCTATGCACACAACCAATGCTTAAAGCGACAGTTGATTGACAGCTAAGCAGAAGGTCATTTGCTGTTGTCTGGGACCCAAAAGGACACATCAGCATTTACACTGCAAATGTAATATGGTTAAATGCATTTCTGAACACTGTGATATTTCAAGTATTGTTAAAAACCACCTATCACACCACAACGTCATAAGACATAAAGGTCTCCTCTCTCCTCTTTAATTTCAGAGCAAATGGTCTGTTGTTAAGAAGAAGAACAGTTCAGAAAAACAGAAGTCCACCCTTACAAAAACTTACCATGGTTTGTTTGTTCATTTTTCTTAACACCATTTCAGCATGCATGGCTATAACAGGGCCGGCGTCAAGGGGGGGCATTCCCGGGCAGTGCCCCCCGAACAGGTTGTTGTGCCCCCCCTACAAAGTTTTTTATTACTTTAATATATATCAAGAATAATTAAAATAAATTAAACATTGAATGTTTCATGACTTATACTGTAATCAAATGAGGAAAATATAGTTGATATATATGTTTTCTTTAATTAAAATAGACCAGTTTCTCTGATTGGATGTATTGCCGCGTCTTACCCGTCTTACGTCTTTAGCATATTTGTGACTTGATACTAGCAACGTGGTTTTTCGCGGCATTTTATGGATCGTGTAAAATATGGATATTAGAACATTTAGAACGAACCAGCACCGCCTGCTTCATCTTCATGCAAACACAGACTGGCTCAAACTCAGAGATTAGAGGTCGAGGTGGAATTTACAAATCTACAGGATACTGTTTTTAGGAAGTTTAATGTTCTTACACGCCGTCTTCAGCTATTTCAAAGGTAAGTTAGCGTTGTTTTAAATTACGTAAGCTTAAATGTGAAGTGTGGCTATAGACCGTTAACTGCATTACGATGTGATTATGGTAAAGCGGCTTTTTTAAAGCTAGGACGCGCTGCACTATGAAACTCATTCATTTCAATGGCTTGCGCCGCGCGAGGGCGGTTTGTTGTTGCGTCGAGTTTGCGCGAGCGCAGCGGAGCTCAGCTTGTGCTCATGCCGCGGTCGAAGTTCAATAGTTTTGTGCATAGTTTGTGGTCTTTTGCACTTTATACGGGAAATGAGCTGACAGTCTGTACCAGTTGTATGAGTGTGTGCTTGCTGTATTTGTTGTTTTAATGCCTTGTTTTTGCAAGTTATTGTTGCTATTGCGTGCCCCCCGTTGGAAGCCAAGTGCCCCCCTGTTAGTTATGGTCTGGCGCCGGCTCTGGGCTATATTCATCAAGTTAAACCATACACACATTGGGGAAGGAACAATTTGGCATCTCCAATTCACCTAACCTGAATGTTTTTGGCCTGTGGGAGGAAACCGGAGTACCCAGAGTGAACCCATGCAAACTCTACACAGAAGGACCACCTGGCCTAGCTGGGGCTCGAACCGGAGACCTTCCTCCTACCTCGTGGTTTTGTAGCAACACCATGGATATTTTTAGTTTGTTTTAACTATATTAAAACAATGGTTATTTTTTGTAAAGGTAGCATTGATTAATCTTGCAACCGTAAAGAACTGGTGGATTAATGGCCCTATCACTGGTAAACTGGCTGTGAGAGTAAACCTTGGTGGGATAGGGCTTTGAAACAGGGGCCAGTATGAACAGCACTATAATCTTCTCACAGCAGGCTCTTTCCCTCCAGGTCTGGCACCCTACAGTCAGACCAAAAGCTTCCTCTCAATTCACAGTTAACAGGTTTTCTACCAGCGCCAGAACTGATGCTCAACTGGGGATCTACAAACCTTTCACAGAATTACTCAGTTTCCATTACATTTACATTTATTATTTTAACAATGTGTGAAGCACATCGAGAGCCAAACAATTACGTAACTGATTACAGTATGTTACTAAAACTAAAGTGGTTCATGATGCCATAGAAGAAAGATTTTTAGTTGGATGGTTCCATAAAGAAACTTTAACATCCAAAGAACCTTTCTGTTTCACAAAAAGGCTTCTTTGTAAGGTTTTTTATATTATACAAAGTTAAAAGAAGTTATTAAAAGAAATGAAAGAAATTCTTCTTCTAAGAATCTTTGACGGATCTTCTTAGTTCTTCTTTGCAGGGTTGCCAGGTTTTCACAGCAAAACCTGCCAATTGCTACTCAAAACTAGCCCAAATGCGTTTCAAGGGGAGCATTCGCATTCCCATGGCTAAATATCACATTATAGGGGTCGCTTTAACCCGCAGACATAAAAAACAGCCCGCAGCAACAATTTTAAATTAGCCATTTTAGCGGGAAACTGCAGGCATGCCTACCCTGCTTCTATAGCATCGCTGTAAGGAGGCGTAAACAAACAATTTGTTTACACTGGTGGACGGTTTTTATTGTTTCCAATATAAGTGCCACACTTTTCAAAAACACCAGCAACTGGTGTTTTTTCCAGCACTCAGCACTGAGCGCCCAAAGTTTAAAATTGTGTTTCCCAACCAATGACAAAACACTACTGAACCACCAGTAAAATGCATAGTTGGAGAAACTAACTACGTAGTCAAGAGGACCTCATAGGTCGTTTGTGCAAGCACCTTATTACGGCGTAAAGTGACGTATTAAGGCATTAGTGTCCTCTAGCGGCAGTATCTTATACAACCTGTTTTTACATTTTAAGTTTTTTGCGTTTTACATCAGATTACACATTTAATTTTATGAATTTGTAAATGTAGAAACGGTTTCATAAGCATTTATGGTTTTAAAGATATTTTGGAGTATCTAACCCCACCCTCACCCTTACCCTAAACCCAACCACTTCTCAACCATATAAAACACAACACGGAAGTAAAAATACAGTCAAGTATTTATTGCATAAAACAGTATAAAAGTATTACAAACGTTTCGCGTTGCAAACCTTGCGATCTGAAGCCATACGATTACTTTATATGAAGAAGTCAGATCTCATTCAAACATAAACCAGCATGACGTAGTCGGTCACAAGAGCCAATAGCGCTTCACATTCTTAGCTAACGTAATGATGCAATCTGTCACGAGACACACGAGAGCTAATGCCTTTTCACAATCATAGATAACGAATCATTGAACTATTCTGAAACAATGGAACTTGCAACCATAGTTGGTTAACGTAGCTTTTGGGAAACGCACTCCAGCTTGTCAATGTCACTTCTCACTCTGCTGTCCAATCACAGTGGAGGAGGGGCGGAACAAATATCACAACAACCAACTAGCGCATCATTCATCGACTGATAAACAAAGCAGAAGAATTATAGCAACCAAAGCGCTTAGCTTATGAAAAGCTGGCAAGTTCCCACAGTCGGCATCCCCCTGGCACTAACAGCCACATTTAAACGATTTATGCCCCCTAACGAATCTTTTGAGCACCTTTTAAGTATTTTAAGTCTAATTTGATTTAGCATTTTTATGCCAAATGCTGGCTTTAAGGGTGATTTTTTTAATATATTTATGTACAAGCAGAAGAAACTCGTCAACATACATTGCTAAAAATCACCTTTTTTTACAGTGAAAACATGCTATATCATCCAGCTACTGTTCAAGTTCTGACTTTGGTGTAAAAGACAATAATGCATTTTACATCCTTTGTTAAACTACAACATACTGCATACCATAGAGCTCACTGCAGAAATAACCTGTCAAAACTGAGATTGCAATATCATTTATATGCCATAGATATATATACAGAGTCACATTATTTTTATGAAATATAGGCATATTTGATATTGAGACTTTTTATATTGTGTTTATCAGCCAGACTGCCAATCAATGCATGCAGACAAAGGTAAATACAAACGAAATGGATGGAAAACATACTGTAGATAGTAATTGTGCCTTGCATTTAAATCTGTAATAACAGTGCGTCATAATTTTGTATGGTTTGTTTAATAAAAGCCACACCAGAAAAACACAAGACAAGAAGCTGTGTAAGTGGTTTGATGCTATTTAAAATACACAACTCACACTGTCTTTATAAACTCATTAACACTACCACTGAAAGTTTAGGGTCACTGAAATGTTATTCATGATCGTTAAAACCTTTTCCTAAGGGAATATTTCTGATATTTGAACATGGCATGAAAAATATACAGTAATTGAGCCAAATGCCAACATGTTTTTTTTTTTATAAACAACACATTTTAATTAAAAAAAGTTTTAAAAATACATGACTTATATAAAGAAAGTGACCCTAGACTTGGAAATGTCTGTACCATCACTTTAACTGAAAAACAAATACAGTATACTGATCTGAAGAACTTTTAATAATAAAAGTAATAATTGCAATGATTTCTTAAGTACAACAATGGCCCACCCAACACTCTAAAAACAAACGGTGCCATATAGCACCAAAGTGGTTCTTTGCTCGTAATCATAGAAGAGCCATTTTTAGTGCCATATAGCACCGGTGAAGCACCAGTGAAGCACCTGTGTAGAACCATATAGGGGCCATATAGCACCAGTATAGCACCACATATGGTTCTACATAGCACTATATGGTTCTACACAGGTGCTTCACTGGTGCTTCACCGGTGCTATATGGCACTAAAAATGGTTCTTCAATGATTACGAGCAAAGAACCACTTTTGGTGCTATATAGCACCGTTTGTTTTTAGAGTGAAGAATTGTAGTGAAAATGGTTCTTGATAAGAAAAAAATCTGAACTACTGAAATACCCAAGAAAAAACATTAGAAGCTACAAAGACATTTCTGGTAAACTTTGTGCATCTGGAATACTCTCCCAAACACAATAATGCATCATGAAAAGAAACAGATAAATAAATTTACCCCATGTACATTTAGATTATTCAATAAACTTAATGAAGAATTTTAGGGTTTTACATTTCATACATTTAGGGTTTTTATTTGTACTCATATTTTTATTCTGTGTGTATTTCTACTGCATCCAAATCACCCGTAAGGCATTTGAATAAACTTGCATTACTGTAGCTAACTTAAACTAACAATGAACAATACTTCTAAAGCATTTATTAATCTTATTTTATGTTAATTTCAGCATTTACAAATATTTTTCTCCATATAGTGGACTTAAATCTTATCTAGCGAAATGGTCATAATTTTTTTTTTTTACTTTAAAACCACAATTCCTCATCTCACACTAGTCGTGTGACGCACCAGCATGACCTTACATATAAAGGTCACACGTTACAGATATGAAACACTGGAGCGGTGGTTTCGCATACGTCATACATGACCTTTTGACGTGATTGCGTAATATGTAAGGTCACGCTGGTGCATCACACGGCTAGTGCCAGATGGGAAGTTGTGGTTAAAAAGTACTTATTTTGATTTTTTTGGGTGAAATTGACAATTGTTTTGTTAGATAATGCTGCGTTCAGACATCAAGCATGAGTGATTTCAATGTTAAGTCATATAAAGATGTGTTGACGCACGTATGGAGGTCTCGCGGCATGAATGAGGCGTTTAGCGCGGTGCAAGTTTGCGTGAATGGCACAAATTGAGCGTTGCCGCTCGAAACGCACAAGCTGAAAATTTTTTACTTTGCAGCTGCATTAACCAATCAGGAACTTGCTCTAGTAGTGACGTGATTACAGGAAGCGAGTGGAGTCGCAGAAGCCCCTCCCATGACACACATTTTCACGTGAATGTCTCGATAACAAGAATCTCACGCCCGGCTTTCATGCGAGAATGAAGCGATGACACTCACAATGTTCAAGCATCCAACTTCGCACGGTAGACGCGAATTTGAAGCCTCAGTCTGGTGTGAACCCAACATAAGACCCTTAAGTCCAATTTATAGTGGTGCGTAAGGTCTACGCCGTAGTTTATCTGTGGCCTGACATGCACCTCCCCAAATTTTTAACAGCGCGTCAGTTCTACACAGACTGCAAGCGCTGGGATTGGTCCACTAGAACCCCTCCCGTCAGGTAAAAAAACTGCGTCAAAGGTATTTCCGCGAAGGTGAGAACAAAGATGGGCAAGTTGAGGAATGATTTAACTCAAACTGCAACATAAGTCGTTGTTTATTTACTTTCATCACTGCTGGTCATCTCAAAACATACACAAGAAGTTGCTGTTTCTTCTTCGTTTGTGGGTTAAACTTGCCAAGCTGCTTCTTCATTGACAGTCACGCTACAAGTGTGGATACTGCCTACCAGCGGTCTGCATCTGTGTTTGCATGTTGAAAAGTATAAATGAAGACTGACGCGTAACCTGTGCCATCGTGGCTATGCCGTAGGACCTACGCACAATATAACGAGCTCTTTATGCCTTGGTTGGAATCATTTAGAGCCCTTTAAAGCTGCATTGAAACTGTAAACCACTGGTCCACTAAAACGCCGGAATGTTTTTCTCAAAAAACTTAATTTCTTTTCAACTGAACAAAGATGAATATAAACATCTTAGATGACGTAGGGATGAGTAAATTATCTGATTTTTTATGAAAGTGGAAGAATCCTTTAACTAACATCAACAAAGATGAATCAATGCTGAACTACTAATGTCAACAAATAAAAGTTTATTGTAGAGCATTACCGGAAAAGCAATACATGTCCCAGTTAAATAATGGAGAGCATCATTATTACCTAAATGATCTTCAGGCACAGTACAATCAAAACCCATACTGCAAAACAACCTCATAAACTATCTTTCATTAATCGAGGACGCTGTAAGTGAACATTTAGGATTGTTATTGGCATGCCCAAAACTTCTCTCGCTCACACACACACATCAACAAACGCAGACACATCTTTTGGCTGATTTCATACTTTTCATCTCATGTGACAAACAGGCATCGTTCAAGATGAAGTTTTCCCCTGCCGTGTTTGCACACACACAGACGCCTCGGCTGTTGAATGTCTCACACCGCGTGTGAGTCAGACAGCAGGGCACGCAGGAGGAGACACGCGAGGCAACCAACCGTGTGGCGGCTGCTGCCCCAGATAGAGAAGACGACACACCCCGAGTGTTGGGCTGTGATGCTGTTCATTTAGAGACAAGCGATTAATTCAGTTCCAGCACAAAGGGGAAAACAGTCTGCACTGCACACACACCACCACCTTCATCTGGAACTGGTAAACACTTCACCTCCACAGGGTCTCTGTACTGAGGATCTGAAGCAGAAACGGTTGATGTTTCTACAAACATTGAGCACCTAGACATGTCTATATTCAGCTCACATCCATTTGAATTCCTTAAATCTTTTCTTTAAAGGAATGATTCACCCAAAAATTTCAATTTCTCTCATAATTAACTCAAGCTCATGCTATCCCAGATGTATATGATTTAAAATGGCTCTCTTTTTGCCAGTTGAACACAAACAGTTTGATATTAAAATTATGGCATTTTATATTCTTATACGGGCATAAATTGTCCAACCCTTACGAAAATTAACCATGGGTTTACTTCAGTTAAAAGAAAAAAAAAGGTTATTTTTATTCAACTATGAAACCAAAAAATGGTTAGGTACTGTTGTAAAACCATGGTTTTGCCAATGGTGATTTATTTGCTACACTGTCAGAAAAAAAACAGTCAGAATGTTTTTCCCAGGATGTAATTTAATATACAGGTTTCTCCATGTCTATTTTTAAATCATGGTCGCTTGGAGTTGGGGTTAGAATCAGGGTTTGGGTTGGGATGTCATTTTATGTTACAAAAAGTTTTTCTAACCCAAAACCCAAGTGACAATGGTAAAAAAAACAGAAAACAAATGAGAAAACAATAAATAAAACGTCACGACACGATGCGCCATATAAGTGAACGGGAGGGACTGGCGTATCATATGCACGCAAAAGCGGAATTTGGCGTATCTATTACACGATAATCACACTGCGTGTCATTTGTATGCATTTTGGTGAGAATGGGCTGAATTCAGCAATGCTTCAATATTTAAAAGACTTTACCTACAGTAAACGATTAAAATAAATCTAACTTCTAAAATAAAAATAATTAAGTGACATGTACTTAATTATTTAACATATGTTTTCCATGCATTATAAAGTAGATTTTATTTTATTTTAGTAGGTAAGTTGTACTTTAAAAAAAAAAGTAATTTTTACTTTAAAAAGTTCATGCAAACAAGGATTTTTTTTAAATTAAATTTTACATCATGTTTTTTCAGTGCAACTTCATTGACTTAATAAAAGTCTTGAAGTGAAATTATACATTTGTGAGGGTAAACTATTACTACTTTGAATATTTTTAGTGCTATTGAAATAAAAACAAACATATAACGGTGCTAAATTCAAATATGACACAAGGCACACAAGAACCAATGAGATTTGAGGTTACCAACATCCTAGCTATGGTATCTTCTCTGATGTCATTAGGGGCGGTAAATTATAAGAGGATTTTCATTTGTGAGTGAACTATAACAATGTTTCTATCAACATACATTCTAGTCATATCACAGGAGGATCATCTTCAAGATTTTGTTATAAGGACAAAAAACAAATAAACAACTGTGACTCCTATGGATTGTGCTTGTTTGACACCTAAACAGTAATAATGATTATGATGTGAGCTCCTTATAAGGCACTCATAATGTCTTATATGATTATTCAAGTCTCATAAGCTTATTACAACAAGACACATTGGTATTAAAGCATAACTCCTTCAAAGCATAAATACAGCCATGAATTTCATTATCTTTGTTTAGATGAGTCACAGAGTTTCTTTAGTGGAGGTGTTGAGTGACTCATGATGACCATCTCTCTCTCTCTCTCTCTCTCTCTCTCTCTCTCTCTCTCTCTCTCTCTCTCTCTCTCTCTTTCTCTCTCTCTCTCTCTCAGGCACCATATATATCATTAATGAGATTTAATGGGTCGATACAGATTTTGCTTTTCTTTTGGTCAATTCTAAAAATTAATTTGTGAGATCTGTGGATGGTTACGCTGTGATTTTCTGATTCAATGGATGAAAATTTCACTTCACTCACCCTCAATATTAATGTACTGAACAAATACAGCAGCTGTGTGGATACGGTACAAAATGGTCTGAAATTCAGAAAAATAAACGATTTGTAGTAGTAAAAATGACCACATTTTCCATACATTTGGGCAGAGAAAGTCAAATAAATATCAATCATCAACCATACTCAAAGGTACCCTTTTAAAAAGTACATGTTTGTACCTAAAGGGTGCATATTAGTAACTCAAAGGTACATATCTGTTACTGTACATATTCAGAGATGGTCTTAACATAGAGGCATAGGTAGGCAGCTGCTTGGGGCCCCCTACCAGCGGTCATATTATGGGGGCCCCCGACCAACCTAATAAATAAATAAAACCCTTATGATCACAAACACTTCAAAAGCATTGTTAATTGTATTAATATTCTAAAGAAATATGTTGAAACTTAAAAAATAGTAGTTAAAATGTCCAGTTCATGTTTATCTGTCACACATACACCCCCTTCTTTCACAATGACAGGAGGACTGGGAAAGTACACGAGGAGAGATGAATCAATACAAATATAAACGCGAAAATGGGGCTTTGGTGTCAACCGCCTAGTTCTGCTAGTAATAGCCATATCCCTACACTGATAAAAATTATTTTGTGGTGTAGATAAAATAACGTTACTACAGAAAAAACTAATTTATCCCTTATGTTATGTTGGCGATGTTTTCGTCCACTATGGGGTGCTGATGAATCTTAATTTGACCACAACTTTCTCTGTGTTTCAGCAAATGGAATGATTTTTGGTGACAAATCTAATTTTCAGACATATTTTGGAAAAATTAATTTAGAATTTTTTTTCAAAAACTCAACAGTACACTGTGGGTAAATCCACTACCCTTTCGTTATGTCCGTGAAGAAAATATCCACAAAATTAAACTGCTGTAAAAATCTGATAAATATTTGGTTTCCAATTTTTTTGCATAAATCTGTTAATCAACCTTAGTCCTGATTAAAACGGCTTAATGTTAAAAAAAATTCTCCCTCATTTACTGTTTGTGGCTGTTTTTGCCCCATTGACTTATTCTCTATTGGTTTGTTTTCTCTGCTTTCCATCTTCATTTTGGAGTAAAACATTTTTTTTAATAAAACTTTAAAAAAACTTTTATAGATCGGATGGGGGGCCCCACACATACCTTCGCCTTGGGCCCCCAATTTGCCAAATCCACCACTGTACATATTAAGACCCTTTGAAAGTGTACCCTTCCAATTACAACTTTTGTAGCCTTTTTCAGTAAAAGAGAAACTTGAATATTACATGAAATTTTTCAATACAAAATTTTGTTAAAATAATTATACAGTTTAAAATCCTGAAGCTATTTTCTAGCAATACATTTTAAAAATATTATTACATAAGTACAATTATATAACCGTAGAGAGAGCAATTAAGTAACTACATGCAAATACAAACTCTAAGTAATGCTAACCTTTAGTCTGTCAGTGGCTACAGAGATGTTTGATAATTTATCAACTCACCCAGAAGGCTCTGACAAGAATATATTTGAGAAATTATCATACTGTAGATTTCACATTTAATTCATCACACAGTTTAAAATACATACAGATTTTGTAATGGATCCTGTGCAGTTAATAAACACTGTATATTATACAGAGAGAAGCACACATTATACTGTACGCTGTTAATGTTTAAAAATCATGAAATTGGTTTCTTTCAGGAGGACCTGATATAATTACGCGGTTTAAGAAGAAATGAGGAAAAGAAGAAACAAACTACATTACACTACTTTAGCTGTTGACACAGGATCATTTTCAAGCAATTTTCTTTCCTAATCGACTGTTTTGATGAACAGCTCTGCAATAAACTCGTCTCTCCCAAAACTAATAAACAGTGTCTGAAAACATTACCTGAGTCAAAGCGCTCATCAAAAAATCTTAATTGTGTTTATGCTGTAGGACACATCTGCCAACAAACTTCATTTGTTATTTAAACAAGCCGCAATGATAGGAAAACTTTTAAACAGTGTTCAGACCGCAAGGGAAACTTATATTGGGTAATGTGTTTTTAAAGATGCTGCAAGCGATACAGTATAACAAAAAAATAAACCATAATCAACTGTCAGTTCAAATCATGTCCAATTTAATGCAGTTATTGTCCACACATACCTATGATCTAGCTCAAAATACACATTTGTAACATTGGTTTATAATAATAAATTGCACTTTAATGAAGAAATAATACACAACTTACGGATGCACCCATGTATCAGCAAATGAAAGCATTTTCCCAAACTGTCGGCCGAGAGCTGATGATCGGAGCAAAAAAAAATGTATCAGAACATTAAAACTAAAACAATGGTTTCAAATGAGACCATGTATTTGGAAAGCTGTCTTAAAAGAGACATTTCACAAGACTTTTTTAAGATGTTAAATAAATCTTTAGTGTCCCCAGAGTACATGTGTGAAGTTCTAGCTCAAAATACCATATAGATACATTATTATAACATTTTAAAAATTTGTAGGTGTGATTATTTTGGATATGTCCTTTTAAATGCAAATGAACTGATATCTGCACTAAATGGCAGTGTCGTGGTTGGATAGTGCAGATTAAGGGGGCGGTATTATCCCCTTCTGACATCACAAGGGGAGCCAAATTTCAATGACCTCTTTTTTCCACATGCTTGCAGAGAATGGTTTTAGCAAAACTAAGTTACTGTGTTGGTCTTATTCACATTTTCTAGGTTGATGGAAGTGCTGGGGACCCAATGATAGCACTTAAACATGGAAAAAGTCAGATTTTCATAATATATATCCCTTTTAAAAGCACTTAAAATGGTTATAACTAGAAACAGAAATTGAAGCAAAGATTAAATTCATTATGATTTCTATCCATATCTTTAACAAATATGCATAATCCTTAGTTAATTCTGTTCTTTAAAGCCTTTAATCTGTACAAAGATGTACCACGTACAGGGGGTGTTTGTGATTCAGGTAAATTTCATTTATTTTCAATGATTTTAAGCTTGCACACTGAACCCGCAGAGCTCCAGGTGAAACATGACTTCATCGTAAAGGTCATTTCTTTTTACAGGGCTGTTTATCTATAGTTAGTTGGCCAGGATAAGTGGGCTTCTGTTGTTTATTTACCATGCATCCTCCAATGAGTCATGTTTATAATTATGTATGGTGTGTTCTCACAAACATTAACTTAAATTAGAGCCCTGCATGGTTTCAAATAATAGCTTTGGGATCGATACAGGTATTCATTTGCGGCAGGAGGTGAAGACCTGGCTGTGAGATTTTATTTCTGTTAAGAGATTCAATAAAAGCAACGGGCCACCTGGTGATACCCATTTTCATTGAGTTTATCATTAGATCGCAGTGTACAACTCTGTAATACTTCTCTTATTCAATTACGTTTTAATGAATATTTTAATGGTATCAGTAATCCATCAAATTACAAGAAACCTCAATTATTGTTAAAATTGCCTATGAGCTATGCCAATGACAAGCTACAATAATAATTAATGTGGTGTGCCACAGATATATAATATACACTCACCTAAAGGATTATTAGGAACACCATACTAATACTGTGTTTGACCCCCTCTTGCCTTCAGAACTGCCTTAATTCTACGTGGCATTGATTCAACAAGGTGCTGAAAGCATTCTTTAGAAATGTAGGCACATATTGATAGGAGAGCATCTTGCAGTTGATGGAGATTTGTGGGATGCACATCCAGGGCACGAAGCTCCCGTTCCACCACATCCCAAAGATGCTCTATTGGGTTGAGATCTGGTAACTGTGGGGGCATTTTAGTACAGCGAACTCATTGTCATGTTCAAGAAACCTATTTGAAATGATTCGAGCTTAGTGACAAGGTGCATTATCCTGTTGGAAGTAGCCATCAGAGGATGGGTACATGGTGGTCATAAAGGGACGGACATGGTCAGAAACAATGCTCAGGTAGGCTGTGGCATTTAAATGATGCCCCATTGGCACTAAGGGTCCTAAAGTGTGCCAAGAAAACACCCCCACACCATTACACCACCACCCCAGCATACACAGTGGTTACAAGGCATGATGGATCCATGTTCTCATTCTGTTTACGCCAAATTCTGACTCTACCATCTGAATGCCTCAATAGAAATCGAGAGTCATCAGACCAGGCAACATTTTTGTAGTCTTTAACTGTCCAATTTTGGTGAGCTCGTGCAAATTGTACCCTCTTGTTCCTATTTGTAGTGGAGATGAGTGGTACCCAGTGGGGTCTTCTGCTTTTGTAGCCCATCCGCCTCAAGGTTGTGCGTGTTGTGGCTTCACAAATGCTTTGCTGCATACCTTGTTGTAACGAGTGGTTATTTCAGTCAAAGTTGCTCTTCTATCAGCTTGAATCAGTCGGCCCATTCTCCTCTGGCCTCTAGCATCAACAAGGCATTTTCCCCCACCGGACTGCCGCGTACTGGATGTTTTTCCCTTTTCACACCATTCTTTGTTAACCCTAGAAATGGTTGTGCGTGAAAATCCCAGTAACTGAGCAGATTGTGAAATACTCATACCGGCAACCATGCCACGCTCAAAATTACTTAAATCACCTTTCTTTCCCATTCTGACATTCAGTTTGGAGTTCAGGAGATTGTCTTGACCAGGACCACACCCCTTAATGCATTGAAGCAACTGCCATGTGATTGGTTGATTAGATAATTGCATTATTGAGAAATTGAACAGGTGTTCCTAATAATCCTTTAGGTGAGTATAAATGCAATATTGCAAGAGAGTAATCATTGAATCATGAACTGAATCAGTCAAAACAGATCACTTCTTAATTGAATCAGATCAAAATAAAAAATCCTCATTAAAGTAACCCATGGTTGGGGAGAATATGGACAAACCCAACCATTGGTTTAAATTAACCTTGAAAATGTCATTTGGGGTTACAACAACACAAAGATTGAAAAATAAAGATCTGCACATATCAAAATGTAAGCTAAAAAGCTCACTTGACCATGCAAACCCAGCATAGATTTCTGTCTGCTTCTCTCTCCTCCACAGGCAAGGTGAAAGCAGCCGTCTGCTCGGCACGGGGCTCTGATGACACCTGCGTGAGGGGCCTGCTAATGGGTCTGCGTGATCGCCATCTCACCCAGAGCAAGTCCACTTCTCGGAGCTGAAAAAAAAAACGCTGGGCAGACAGAGGATGAGTGATGCAGGGGATCGGAGGTTATCAATCAACCTCACCGGCTCACTCTCTGATCCTCGTCAAGGGGAACACCTGAGGGGAACTCGAAAACAGAGAGGAGGAAATAATTGATTGCACATATATTACCTACAGAACTGGTATAGATTTGCCAAGGTTGGAGCAAAATGCAAATTCAGAGGTGTGAGGTGGGACATCTATGTATCCTCTCATCCTCTGTGAGTTAGCGACGCCTGGCGGTTCCATCAAAGCCGCTTTCCAGAACCTTCAAACTCTACGATGGAACAAACTTCAAATGTCCGGCTCATCTGCTAAAACCATAATTTTTAGGGCATCGTACTCTTCTCATAAAAACTTGGAGTTGGATTGAACTGAGGTCATTCGTTGTGAGTTTATTACTCCACAAAATAGCATTGGCAGTCCACTAAGAGGAATGACAGGAAAGAGGGGCTTGGCATGCTGTATCTCTGGCAAATAAAGGCTCCTTTTTGCTGGGTCGGCCTCGAAATAAACAACACACTGCCCAGCGAAAGCTGTCCTCCCCTCTGAACAGCCATTATAAAGGCTTTCCCTGACAGCAAAAGAGGACAAGAAGCGAATAAACAAGACAGAAATGACCCTTGTTTTCCTCAGAAAGGACTAAATCCCGAAGCACTGACAGGTAAGTCAGGGGTGTTTAGATGCACAACAAAAGCAAAGGACAAAATAAAGGTCAAAGAAAAATGCAGGGTAAACTTGAAATGCATTGTTTCATGCCTGAAGCAATTTATGACAGCACTCTTTAAATAAACTTAAAGGATTAGTCAATTTTCTTAAAAAAATAAAATAAAATCCAGATAATTTACTTACCACCATGCCATCTAAAATGTTGATGTCTTTCTTTATTCAGTCGAGAAGAAATTATGTTTTTTGAGGAAAACATTCCAGGATTTTTCTCATTTTAATGGACTTTAATGGACCCCAACACTTAATGCAGATTAAAATTGCAGTTTCAAAAGACCCTAAACGATCCCAAACGAGGCATAAGGGTCTTATCTAGCAAAACGATTGTCATTTTTGGCAAGAAAAATAAAAAATATGCACTTTTAAACCACAACTTCTCGTCTTCCTCCGGTCCTGTGACGTGCCAGCGCGAACTCACGCAATACGTCATCACGTCAAGAGGTCACAGAGGACGTATGCGAAACTCCGCCCCAGTGTTTACAAGTGTGGAGAAAGAGGACCGTTCCGACATTGTTGTATGTCGAAAGATACTATTTAATGTCTTTGTATCAGTTTATTGTTTAAAATGGTCCGTTTCATATATGTAGCACGTGACCTTTCCACGGCATTACGCAATTACGTGAGGTCACGCTGGTGCGTCACAAGACCGGAGGAAGATGAGAAGTTGTGCTTTAAAAGTGCATATATTTTATTTTTCTTGTGAAAAATGACAACCGTTTTGCTAGATAAGACCCTTATGCTTAGTTTGGGATCATTTAGAGTCCTTTGAAACTGCAATTTTAAACTGCATTAAAACTGTTAAGTGTTGGGGTCCATTAAAGTCCATTAAAATGAGAAAAATCCTGGAATGTTTTCCTCAAAAAACATAATTTCTTCTCGACTGAACAAAGAAAGACATCAACATTTTGGACGACATGGTGGTGAGTAAATGATCTGGATTTTTATTTAAGAAAATTGACTAATCCTTTAAAGTGTAACTAAACCCCTGGTCAGAGCCTGACTCCACCCACTGGCAATATTTGAAAAATGCAAGAAAAGTGGGCAGATCCCAACGGAGATAGAGGGGACGAACTAAGCTCGTACCAAGTGTGTGGTGAGATCGTAACAAGGGCGTGGTGAGCTTGAACCTGCTTACGTCACGAGTCATTTTTTGGACCCAACATCCAATAGGAAAATTCATCTGCAGTAGCCACCGTTCAACCTGAAGAGGGCAGCACTCAGACGTTTTTACACCATATATTATAGTATTGAAACACTTTATATCCAAATGTCAAAAAACTTACTTATATCTATTAACAGCACTAATAAAGCCCCATTCTTACAGATCATTAACTAAAAAAAGTTGGTTTAGGGTTTAGTTACTTTTTAAAGCTGTACCTCTTAAAGTCTCCCTGTAGTCGATCATTTTATCACTTAAAAGTTATCTTTGAGCATCATAATAGCATACGCAAGTTTTTCCTGTGATAGTAATTTCTACATGCTTTAAAACTGCTTGAATGTAATTCTCTTATTCAGTATACGCGGATCTATATGCAAATTAGCCTCCACCTCTATCTTGGATATGATATGAATATGCAAATTAGTCCCTTCCTCCATCCTTTCGTACACGTAAATAGATGCTAATTTTGCAAAAGTCTTAGGCCACCATGCCACAATTAGATTTGTTGTTTTTGCAATGTTATAGTGAACACATATAATTGTTTCTCAGTCTCTTTATTAAAATACATCCAGAAAATACAGGAAATGTGTATGTATTATTAAAAACTGCATAAAAATGTAAACTGATGTGTCAAGTTTTTAGGGTAAACTCCCCTTCCACTTGAGCAATAGCAGGCAGCTGCAAGATCTCTTAAACCTAAATAAAATTAAATCCTAATTTCTCATTTTAAAGAAATTTGCCTTTTTACTTTATTCTGCTCAAAACACTCAGGATATGTTTAGAGCCAAGACAACATCTAGTCCTGAAAATTTCTTAATAAAATAGATTGAAAAACAAATATGGATGGACATTAATACTTTTAAAATGACAAGTATGGTGGTGGTGGCCTAAGACTTTTGCACAGTACGGTATATATATTTTTCAGTACCCGTGATATGTTTTCTAAACACATTTCTAATATTTCAATATACATTACAGCATCATGTGGGCCGTGGTTGTTCATTTCACGTCTAAAAACATCTGGTAAACGTGGGTCAAGGCGTCTTTCGTAGCTAAGCAACCATGAGCCGCGCTCTTCGGGACGGTGAGGATAAGGGAATGCCTGATCGAATTTAAATCGCTCATCTGCACCTCTGGTAAAATCATATCGACACCATGTGATCAATAAATCTGATTGGGCCTTTGAAGTGTTTACCAAGAGAAAAAATGACGAAATAACTGATATTGCTTGCTGGGCTGGTGATCAAACCCATGAACTTATGCACTGCTAACACATTTCTCTACCAACTGAGCTACAAGAACACAGATTCAATTCAATTTCAAGCAACAATCAAACACAAACTCCACTCAACACTGAAAATGACAGATATCACAGTGTGTACGATACAACAGCAAGAAATCAGCAATCATAACAGAACGTACCGTGGAAAATAAGACAGCATGTTTTATTGCGCTCATATGGCACACAAGCATGTCTTTGTGGTGTCAGTTTACCCAACCTGTTCGCCCATCATGATGATGAGAGCATACAGCGCCAGAAACAGACAGCGCTTTGAAACATACTGACGGTATAACAGAGATAAATAAAGACAGACATATGGTTAAAAACCCAATTACCTCTTATAGCAGCGGAGGCGTGTTTGCGGTTGAGACATCACACATTCCAGTTTGACTTTTCGTCCCGCTGTGATGTCAGATAATGGAGGTTCTCTGACTCCGGCTGATGACAGGTCACTTCTTCAAACAAAACCGAGCTATGCATCTTTCAACACATATTCTTCACATGACATGTCAACCTTGCTTTACCACGTTTTTAAGCAGAACGAGATCATTGATCTAGAATTCGGATTATAAAACCACAGAGCTTGAAGTCTTGTTAACACCTGTCAAGTAATGGAAACACCTTCATAAACATCATAAATATATCAAGATCTACTGTAACTAAAAAAAGTGTGTTGTTATTTGAAAAGGGACCATGTACAATTTTTTACATAGAAAATAAATTTCTTGTATTGTACCGAAATTAGCCAAAAACTAATTTTTATCCGCAGTCCACCGGCAGGTCATTCATAATATATGTGAACCTGGACCACAAAACCATGAAGTCATAAGTTGCTTGAGTATATTTGAAGCAATAGCCAATAATACATGGGTCAAAATGATCATATATTTTTTTCTTCATTTGGACAACTTTAAAAGCAGTTTTCTCAAAATTTTAGATTTTTTGGCAGCTGAAGATTCCAGATTTTCAAATAGGCCTAATATTGTGCAAATATTGACATATTCTAACAAACCACACATCAATGGAAAGCTTATGTATTCAGCTTTCAGATGATTTCAGATCCTAATTTAAAAAACTGACCCTTATGATGTTTTTTTTGTGGTCCATGGTCACAAATAATAATAAATATAAATGATAAAACACAAACAAGTGCTTAATTTAACCAAAACCTACAAACATGCATGCAAAGACATCACTTATACATCCTATCAGAGTCAATAAAAATAAATTTAACAGCATCAATAGAGTCAATTTTTAAAAATTTAATTTAAAAAGACCAATAAATGGGCACATTTTTATACATTTTGGTAAAGCATTTCAATGAGTAGTAGCAGTCACTGAGAAAGACAATGACAGGTAATGCAATTCAAGTCAAGATGAAAACAAAATGAAATCCATTTACTTTCCAGCAGGTTATTTCAAGTATGCCTCCGCTGTCTTTCATTAAAATATAATAACTTCTGCCACCTCTAAAACAGTTATAATTACATTTTAAAAATCTTTAAAATTGAGTTTGTCTACAAAATAATTTTCATGCAGGGCTCTGTATGTCTGCACAGTTTAATCAGGTCCCACATTGTTAAAGCAGATTATATTGGGTCAGAAATCACTTTCTTACTTAACTATCATTTAATTATCAACAGTGATTTTATGTTTATGCCACACTGTGGGTATAAAACACATTGAAATGTTGTACATTTTGGGTATGCTATTATACACTAAGGAACTATTGTGTATCATTGAAGACCTATTTTGTAAATGTGATGGGTACAACACATTTAACTGAACATTTAAAGTCGCAATAAATTGAAATGAAAAACTGTAATTTGTTTTGGAAAATTGTTATCTTTTTTTTTTTAAATGACTTATCTGTGAGCTTCATTTTTAAAATAAAATGTATTTGCCCTCATAACCTTAAATCAAAAATGCAAATCTCCTCCCCTCCTTGAAATAATAGGTGTGTTCGACTTCATGCTGCACTGCGCAGTCTGTTCGGCGACTGGCTAAAAGCAGGGCATGCCAGTTAGAAATTTTTGTTTGACTTGAGCTGGCGCCTTTGGCATGTGACTGTGATGTATGGTTTTAAAGTACTGCGAGAGCGATTTGAGAGTAGCCGGCTGGCTCAGCCGGCGCATCTTCTCCCAAATGGCTCCTTAATGGCTCCCAAATGGCTTCCCAAAACAGCTCTTTGTGATTGGTTGCCTTTCTGATGACAACAATCACACGCATTTCATGTTTAATCCAACCCTTTGAGTTCCACTTATACATATTATAAATTCATTTTTTATAATAGATAAAAACGTCAATATAACCATAATATGTTATATTGTGTCAAACAATTTTTGGGGTTGTTTTTTTTATAATGTAGGCTTATGTTTCCCATTATTTCGGGTATTCAGTATACGCAGCAATTTAAATATTTAATATAAAGCGTTTCTGGTTGCAACTTTTTATTGAAAGGTTTTTTTTTGACAAATGCACTAATTAATTAATTTCATTCATGATTAAAAAAGGAGAAATGTCTTCAACAATGAACAAATTCAAGTCCAGCACTACCTTTTTTCATTTCAGAAGCTGTCTCACTTGGATATACATCACCACAGGGAAAATAAGACAATCACTTCTTCTGTTTCATGGCGACATTTAACTCTTTCCCCGCCATTGACGAGTTATCTCATCAATTAAGAGAAAACGCTTCCCTGCCATTGACGAGAAATTCCGGCTTTCTGCACTTCCGCAACATATACCACCTGGAAGTTATTTTACAAAAATTGAATTATCTCAGCTTTTTGCTCAAAATTTGGTGTTTTTGAAGAAACCTACCAATAATTTGAGAGGTGATAAAAAGAGAACCGATAAAGGTAGGATGAAAGTTTTTTTTTTTTTTTTAAAGCAGAGGGTCTGTTCTTTCATTTGATATATTGTTTGTTTATATATTTAAAGAACATTTTCTGGAAGGCATTAAACATTTGTGAGAATCATGAAAAAAGCTGGCGCTGGCTGGGAACATTTTTTTTAAATGCTGGCGGGGAAAGAGTTAACCTACACAATAGGTCCATAAGGTACAGTAATGTACCCAAATAGGTACAACATTGTATTACGCTTTGTATACCTGTAAAAGCACAAAACAGAACCTTAAGGTACCACCCCAGTTACAGAAAAGATTAGGGCTGTAACGATTAATCGTGCAAATGCGCGTTTTCGCAATGAATACATTTTAATGAATTACTGTGAAATCCCGGCACATCCAAAAGCCAGAGGGCGCTCTCGTGCAGAAACTCCAATTGTGCCACAGAAGATGTGACATTACAAACGCTATTCCAGGAAATGTTGTTAAGAATATTTATATTATCGTTCTTCAGATTGTGTCAGGTATTTTCATGATAATAAAGAATATTTTGAATGATTTTGTTTAACAAATTTTCCTTTTTTAAATGCGTTCTTAATGACTCCGACTGATTTTAGGTTGATAAGGACTTCTTACTGCGCCATAGCTGCTCATGAAACACAGAATCGCAGCCTTGTGATTCAAAATCGTTTTTAATGGGACGTGCAATTTAGCGTCACAGCCCTAGAAAAGATTTTGTACTTTTTCTGACAGTCCAGGGGTGGTTTAGTCATAAAGCCTTTTGTCTTCAAACCTCACCTCATGAGGAACCAAGGCTATCCTCACATTTACCACATTTTGTCATCTCTTCTGTTTCTGAGATGTACTGTACCCGACATATGCTGACAGTTTGGTCTTTTTTCACATTCTCTCTCAGCCCTGCGTGGCTGCTAACTATTTCTGCATGCCATCTGCTAATTTGTTTGCCTTTCCCTCAAAGACTGACAATCTGATTCCTTTCCAAACCGAGCTTGTACCATGTTCTCATTTTGTTTTTAATTGGGCAAATAAAGGGACAGCTATGTGGCATTGATTCTCATGGAATTAAAGAAGCGTGTCTGTGGATGTCGTGTTCATAAATCCCAATCTTCCCTTCCACCCACTCATATTGTTTTTTTATTTTATAGCTCTCTTCAGGCATATATATCAGTGAAAGCCAGAGATAATATTTTTTAGAAGATGAAATGAGCAGAAGGATAAAATCAGTCGTGATCGGTACGATCGTGTGTTTGTGTCTGCGGCAAAGTGAGGTAATGATGTAAGAAAATGCAAACAGCAGTGATGCAGCCCCGTCCAAAAACTATAGATGATGGATTACACCTATTGGCTGTCTGACAACTCTGTGGTGATCTAATCACTGTCTGTGCACAGTTTGTTCATAAAGTAAGTTTGCACAACAATGTAGGATACTGAATTTAAAAGCATGGTATGAGTGTGCACAGATTCTGCACATTCTGTGCCATTAAAGTCGACTATGTGTCCATATAATAAAAAGTTATCCATTATTCTCTATTACAGGTACCTTTAAAATTTTAAAATGCAAAATCACAGAAGTGCACAAGAAAGTATCATAAAAGTTTCAACGGTACATTCCAAGTCTTTCGAATAATGAGATTTTAGAGCTGCTGCAGAAAAGACACTGAATAATTTACTACATTTGAATCTGTTCCTTACACAAAGCATCTGAATGGTTTCAGATAACTTACAAGAATACAGAAAGTCAAATAAATCAATTTTTTTGGAGTAACCAAATATGGATATCCAAACATGAATGCAAGTAAATGTTGACACATTTTTTGGCGAAATCTTCCTTTGCATAATCTACAAAATATGGCTGAATGAACTGCATTGAAGATTGTGGAGATTAAGAAAAACAAGATGCTTTGAATTGCAATGCAGTGATGGCTTTTAAGTGCCGTAATAAACTTAAATGGTCTTACTCCATCGCTTTTGAGCACCCTGGCCACCTTACAATGCATAAACAGACACTTTGGTCTTTCTGTCTTCCGTGTCTTGACAGTAGAGTCTCTGCGGTCAATTTAATATTTTATTGCACTCTGCGAGTATTTATTAAAAGAGCAGAGTAGAATATTTCAATGCTTGTATAATTCATTAATCCTGAGCCCTCTGTGAACGATCCATTTCCGTTTGAGCCATGTAGTCTGGATGAAAGAAATGTATGGCGAGAAGTACAAGATCTCAGTTAATGTGTACTTTATAGTCCGCCTCACGTACTGCACTTCACACACACAAAATGACATAAACTCGGCCTTTACAAGTGTAACACGCAACACTCATGAACTCCTGTGACTGGGATGCTCATGAGAGTCTTGACAAGAAGTGATGGATCAGAAAACTACATAATTGGATACGTGGGGAAAAACACGTGTGTTTGACAGATATTTGACCACTAGAATAGCATTGAAGTCGAGATCAAAACAAGACCAAGACTTGAAGGAGACGAGACAAAGACAAGACAGAGACCAAAGTTGAGACCGAAATAAGATCGAGACTTAAGGAGCCAAGACAAATACAAGATGGAGACCAAAGTTGAGACCAACATAAAATCGAGACTCAAAGGGGTCGAGATAAAGACAGAGACCAAAGTTGAGACCAAAACAAGACCAAGACTCAAAGGGGAGGAGACAAAGGCAAGACAGAGACCAAAGTTGAGACCAAAACGAGACCGAGACTCAAAGAGGCCGTGACAAAGACAAGACAAAGAGCAAAGTTGAGACCAAAACAAGACCGAGACTCAAAGGGTTTGAGACAAAGACAAGACAGAGACCAAAGTTAAGACCAAAACGAGACCGAGACTCAAAGGGGCTGAGACAAAGGCAAGATAGAGACCAAAGTTGAGACCAAAATGAGACCGAGACTCGAAGGGGCCAAGATAAAGGCAAGACAGAGACCAAAGTTGAGACCAAAACAAGACCGAGACTCAAAGGGGCCGAGACAAAGACAGAGACTAAAGTTGAGACCAAAACAAGACCGAGACTCAAAGGGGCCGAGACAAAGACAGAGACTAAAGTTGAGACCAAAACAAGACCAAGACTCGAAGGGGCCGAGACAAAGACAAGACAGAGACCAAAGTTGACACCAAAACAAGACCAAGACTCGAAGGGGCAGAGAAAGACAAGACAGAGACCAAATTTAAGACCAAACGAGACCGAGACTCAAAGGGGCCGAGACAAAGGCAAGACAGAGACCAAAGTTGAGACCAAAACAAGACCAAGACTCAAAGAGGCCGCGACAAAGACAAGACAAAGAGCAAAGTTGAGACCAAAATAAGATCAAGACTTAGAGAGCGGAGACAAAGACAAGACAGAGACCAAAGTTAAGACCAAAACAAGACCGAGACTCGAAGGGGTCAAGACAAAGGCAAGACAGAGACCAAAGTTAAGGCGAAAACGAGACCGAGACTCAAAGGGGTCGAGACAAAGACAAGACAGAGACCAAAGTTGAGACCAAAACGAGACCGAGACTCAAAGGGGCTGAGACAAATGCAATACAGAGACCAAAGTTGAGACCAAAAACGAGACCGAGACTTGAAGGGGCCGAGATAAAGGCAAGACAGAGGCCAAAGTTGAGACCAAAATAAGACAGAGACTCGAAGGGGCCGGGACAAAGACAAGACAGAGACCAAAGTTGAGACCAAAACAAGACCGAGACTCAAAGGGGCAGAGACAAAGACAAGCCTGAGACCAAAGTTGAGACCAAAACAAGACTGAGACTCGAAGGGGCCGAGACAAAGACAGAGACCAAAGATAAGACCAAAACAAGACCGAGACTCGAAGGGGCAGAGAAAGACAAGACAGAGACCAAAGTTAAGACCAAAACTAGACCGAGACTCGAAGGGGCCAAGACAAAGACAAGCCTGAGAACAAAGTTGAGACCAAAACAAGACCAAGACTCAAAGAGGCCGAGACAAAGACAAGACAGGGACCAAAGTTGAGACCAAAACGAGACCGAGACTCGCAGGGGCCGAGACAAAGGCAAGACAGAGACCAAAGTTGAGACCAAAACGAGACCGAGACTCAAAGGGGCCGAGATAAAAGAAAGACAGAGACTAAAGTTGAGACCAAAACAAGACCAAGATTTGAAGGGGCCGAGACAAAGACAAGACAGAGACCAAAGTTGAGACCAAAACAACACCGAGACTCGAAGGGGCAGAGACAAAGACAAAGACCAAAGGTGTGACCAAAACAAGACCAAGACTCAAAGGGGCCGAGACAAAGACAAGACAGAGACTAAAGTTGAGACCAAAACGAGACCAAGATTCGAAGGGGTCGAGACAAAGACAAGACAGAGACCAAAGTTGAGACCAAAACGAGACCAAGATATGAAGGGGTCGTGACAAAGACAAGACAGATATCAAAGTTGAGACCAAAACGAGACCAAGATTCGAAGGGGTCGAGACAAAAACAAGACAGAGACCAAAGTTGACACCAAAAGGACACCAAGATTTGAAGGGGTCGAGACAAAGACAAGACAGAGACCAAAGTTGAGACCAAAACGAGACCAAGACTCGAAGGGGCCAAGACAAAGACAAGACAGAGACCAAAGTTGAGACCAAAATAAGATCAAGACTTAGAGAGCGGAGACAAAGACAAGACAGAGACCAAGTTGAGACCAAAACAAGACAGAGACTCGAAGGGGGCAGAGAAAGACAAGACAGAGACCAAAGTTAAGACCAAAACGAGACCGAGACTCAAAGGGGTCGAGACAAAGACAAGACAGAGACCAAAGTTGAGACCAAAACGAGACCGAGACTCGAAGGGGCCGAGACAAAGACAAGACAGAGACCAAAGTTAAGACCAAAACGAGACCGAGACTCAATGGGGTCGAGACAAAGACAAGACAGAGACCAAAGTTAAGACCAAAACTAGACCGAGACTCGAAGGGGCCAAGACAAAGACAAGACAGAGACCAAAGTTGAGACCAAAATAAGACCAAGACTCAATGGGGTCGAGACAAAGACAAGACAGGGACCAAAGTTGAGACCAAAGTTGAGACCAAAACGAGACCGAGACTCGAAGGGGCCGAGACAAAGGCAAGACAGAGACCAAAGTTGAGACCAAAACGAGACCGAGACTCAAAGGGGCCGAGATAAAAGCAAGACAGAGAGTAAAGTTGAGACCAAAACAAGACCAAGATTTGAAGGGGCCGAGACAAAGACAAGACAGAGACCAAAGTTGAGACCAAAACAACACCGAGACTCGAAGGGGCAGAGACAAAGACAAAGACCAAAGGTGTGACCAAAACAAGACAAAGACTCGAAGGGGCCGAGACAAAGACAAGACAGAGACCAAAGTTGAGACCAAAACAAGACCAAGATATGAAGGGGTCGAGACAAAGACAAGACAGATATCAAAGTTGAGACCAAACCGAGACCGAGACTCGAAGGGGCCGAGACAAAGACAAGACAGAGACCAAAGTTGAGACCAAAATAAGACCAAGACTCAATGGGGTCGAGACAAAGACAAGACAGAGACCAAAGTTGAGACCAAAACGAGACCGAGACTCGAAGGGGCCGAGACAAAGACAAGACAGAGACCAAAGTTGAGACCAAAATAAGACCAAGACTCAATGGGGTCGAGACAAAGACAAGACAGGGACCAAAGTTGAGACCAAAACGAGACCGAGACTCGAAGGGGCCGAGACAAAGGCAAGACAGAGACCAAAGTTGAGACCAAAACGAGACCGAGACTCAAAGGGGCCGAGATAAAAGCAAGACAGAGAGTAAAGTTGAGACCAAAACAAGACCAAGATTTGAAGGGGCCGAGACAAAGACAAGACAGAGACCAAAGTTGAGACCAAAACAACACCGAGACTCGAAGGGGCAGAGACAAAGACAAAGACCAAAGGTGTGACCAAAACAAGACAAAGACTCGAAGGGGCCGAGACAAAGACAAGACAGAGACCAAAGTTGAGACCAAAACGAGACCAAGATATGAAGGGGTCGAGACAAAGACAAGACAGATATCAAAGTTGAGACCAAAACGAGACCAAGATTCGAAGGGGTCGAGACAAAAACAAGACAGAGACCAAAGTTGACACCAAAAGGAGACCAAGATTTGAAGGGGTCGAGACAAAGACAAGACAGAGACCAAAGTTGAGAACAAACGAGACCAAGACTCGAAGGTGCAGAGACAAAGACAAGACAGAGACCAAAGACAGTTTAGGGCAAGACAAAACCAAGATCATCAGAAAATGGATGGAATTACATCTTGGATATCGTGGGCCTTTGTATTAATTTTGTTGAGAGATTTCTTTTTGGACAATCCCCCATTTATCTCTTACTGGCACAACAATAAAAAAAGAAATCAAATAAGAAATAAGTCAATGAATGCTTTTGAAGCCAGAAGTTTTATATCCAATCACATTAATGATGTCAACATATAAATCAGACAATGCACCAGCAATTTAGTGTAATTCCCACAGTTGTGTTCTTGACCAGTCTTAAAACAAAACCACTTAGACCACTTAAGACTACTAAGACCATAGGTTAGATTAACTAAACGGGGCAGATTATGTTAAGAGCACAGTTCCAAAAAATCTCTGATCTCTGCCTCTCTTATCAGCAACAATTGCAGCTGATTTTTAAGCGCAAAATGATTTAAGACATGCTTATAATATCACATGCGCAAACATTAGTAAATTGCGTCAGCCGTTTTTTAAAAAGTTGCCGTCTAAAAGACAAACTTTTTTTTATGTTTTTCTAATACAAATAACACTAATGATTAGGGATGTCCCGATCCGATCACGTGATCGGAAATCGGCCCCGATCACGTGGTTTCAGACTCGATCGGAATCGGACGTTACCTCCCGATCAGGACTCGGATACATATGCAGGGTTTAAAATCCATTAAGTTCACGTTCTGCTCTGCACCAGTGTATGCGCTGCGCTGGTGCGTGTGAACTGAAGAGAATAGGCTTGTTCGACTTCATCCGGCTGCCGGTTCTTGTGGTGCTGCATGACGTCAAAGTTCCGCGAGAACGATTTAAAAGCATACTCCTCCGTATGATTCGGTAGTTTGACGTCACCCGGCTGTCGATTGTTGCGGCGCCGCATGAAGCCTATTGACGTGCTTTCATTCATAGGCTTCACACTCGTGCGTGCAAGGAACCCACGACAAAACCGCGTTTTTACCGCTCATTTAAACGACGCATTGATCATTATTGTCAACATGTGCTCAGACGCAGTTCCGCGTCTCACTCAGAACCTCAAGAACGCGCATTCGCGCAGGATCATTTGACATTACTGTAGAGATGAGAGAGAGAGAGAGAGACTGTAGAGATGAGAGAGAGAGAGAGAGAGAGAGAGAGAGAGAGAGAAAGAGAGGTAAGAATGGTGCCCATGTCGAAAAAACTTAATAGAAGTCTAGAAACAAAGTATTAAAGTATGTATAGCCATGTCACTCATCTCATTACAAAATGTTAACTAGATAACTGGATACAACTGATTGTATAGTTTAATAAAATAATGTATTTTGATTATACAAATGAATCACGACCTAAAGGTATTTTATAACTAACTGCTGACCAGCTTAGGGAATCTCTATGGCTAATTTATAAGATATATTGCTGAATCAGTATGTTGTTTTTCTTGTTAATTGAGTCTTTTTGGGTAGCCTATCTTATGCCTAGAATGAGTCAAGGAGGTTGAGTCTTATAACTTCATTCAAAGTTTGATCAATTGTGCATAATGACATGTGCACCAAATGCATATAGGGTGTCAGACTCATAGATTTGCATAATTTAAAGTTCAGGTTTTAAAGTTTGTGTCAACATGTGGCACAGCTTTAAAACTGAAACTTATAAAATCCTATCAGAGATACAAAATGTCATTGAAACACACCCAGTGCTTTGCTGTCATCAGGATTAAACATGTTACCCCTCGAACCCTTCTCTCCTAACAGAACATCCCCACAAAACAAACCCCAATTTAACCCCTGAACATATATAGTATATATTCATTATTTTTTAACACATCTGTAGTTATGCGCTGGCACAGACTGAGTTAGACTCTTTTGACTCCACACAGAAACAGCAATGCGTGCGGCATGACATAAGGAACATCCTGGACTGGTTCTGTTTTTTCGCTCTTCTTTATTCTTTTTTTTATGTATTATAGAAGTATCGGATCGGGACTCTGTATCGGCAGATATTCAAAATCAAATGACTTGGACTCGAGGGCAAAAAAACCTGATCGGGACATCCCTACTAATGATGCTTTTGTATATGCCTGAAGCACCACATATTATACATTTATAATACGACAACGTTATATGCATAATGTATATATTCAAACTACTGAAGTGTGCGATTTCTGGACCATTAGCATCTCCAAATCATGAAACTGTAAAAGTAATGACCTTTTTTTCTAATAAAGGGCTTTTGTGGGTTTTTCCAAATAAAATATTTGCCTGCCTTTTCTCACAAAATAAAACAATCTTATGCTATTGGTTGAGACGATGTTGCTGAGTTGAGATGGTGGGGATGTTAGGAACAAACCTACAAAGAAGTAATTCATTTACAAAAAGCAGTCACATCAACTCTGAAGTGCATGAATTGTGTGAAACAGGCAATGTCAAATCTATTATGAGCACTACACGTACAGTAACTGTACTCATTCACCATCTGTTGTGATCAGAAGCACCTGGGGCAAAAAAATTGTCTTTTATTGGTCTTCAATGACCCATCAATTTACATCCAGTGAGCGAGAACAATGATCACCGAGAGCATCCGAGATAAATCTTTCACGCGTGAGGCAGCTGGCTTTCCATTTATTATGCCGCAATTTATACGGCTCATCTGGAATACAGCATTTTGTTGTCTGGTGGACAAATGATCTCAGACAACCTGTACTTTGTTATTCAACATGTTTTAATGAGTTTGGGTTGAAGCCTGAATCATAATTAAAGTGCAGACGATACATCTGTCAGGAGTTGATTCACCATACACTAAAAATAGTGAAGTATGATAAACAGGACAGAGTGATTTGCGTTTGTTATTTGCATCAGGAGACACTTTCTATTTTGTAAAGATTGTGTTTCCTTGGCAGCTTAAAGGGCCTGTGGATTTGAAATATTACACGTTGTTTTATCATCCACTGTGAAAAGTCTACCGGGAAAGAATTATTAGATCCCGAGGCTCCCAAGAACTCTGGAATGCTAACAGTGTGCATGGGCCAAATGTAAATACACTCACTTATTTAGGTCCCAAAATCCTCAGCGGTATCTACAGTCGACTGCTCCAACTGTTCATCTGAAACGTTTGCGCTGCTCTGTAAGCCTGCAGTAAAAAGACAAAGGGCTCGTACTGCTTAAAAATGCATTACACGTGGGCGGCAACAACAAATCGATAAAAATGATGATAATAATAATAATGAAAACAATAAACAACAAATGTCATTATCGATTGGCAGCATCTTAGTCTAACAAACTAGATTAGTAAAGCCACTTAAAAGTAACAAAACTTGCATTTATAAGAAAGAAAACACATTTAATTGCATTTTATGGTTTATGCATTTTGCTATCTTAGTATGCTAAAACAAATGAAGTGCAATACTTTGAATGTTTTCACTTATTCTAATAAACAACAGCACAATGAGCACTGCACTGCAAAAAATGATTTTCAAGAAAAAAATTCTTAGTATTTTTGTCTTGTTTACAGTAAAAATATCTAAAAATTCTTAAATTCTTAGATGCTTTTTCTTGATGAGCAAAACGACCCAAGAAAATAAGTCTAGTTTTTAGACCAAAAATATAAAATCTAAGTGATTTTGTGGATAAAACAAGCAAAAAAAAAAAATCTGCCGATGGGGTAAGCAAAAAAATCTTGAACATTTTTCTTAAACACTAAATTTAAAAAAAATTCAAGAAAAATTTGCGTTCCCCATTGGCAGATTTTTTTGCTTATTTTATGCAAAAAAATCACTTAAATTTGATATTTTTGGTCTAAAAACTAAACTTATTTTCTTGGGTCGTTTTACCATCTTAATTTAAGAATTTTGAGATATTTCTACTGAAAATGAGACAAAAATACTTTATTTAGTATTATTTTTCTTGAAAGTCATTTTTTGCACTGAAAAAATACCAAAAAATTCTTAAATTAAGATGTATTTTCTTGATGAGCAAAATGACCTAGGAAAATAAGTATAAAATATAAAATGTAAGCAAATTTGTGCTTAAAAACAAGCAAAAAATCTGCCAATGGAATAAGAAAAAAATCTTGAATTAAGTGTTTTGTAAAGTGTTTTCTTATTCTATTGGCAGCTTTTTTTGCTTGTTTTAAGCACAAATTCGCTTAAATTTTATTTATTTTTTTATTTTTTTGTCTAAAAACTACACTTATTTTCCTAGGTCATTTTGCTCATCAAGAAAATACATCTTAATTTTTAGATATTTTTACTGAAAACAAGTCTAAAACACTAAGTAAAAAAGTAATTTTTTGCAGTGCTTAAAGGTGCCAAAAAATGCATTGAAATATTTTTTTAATTGTTCTTTGATATTTACATAAAAGTTATTTAACTTTATTAAGTGCCAAAATTATCCAGAAACGTTTTTACATTTACATACACGTCCATTTACAACCCTAGGATTTGTAGTTTGAATGAAATGGTCTATTTCTGCCCTATTTGGAAGGGACATGAATAATAATATTGAACTCTGCTCTGAGGCTCATGCCAGTAGCTCACATTAGGAAACCTTTTAACAACTTTGTAATTAATTTCATGTGTCATTTAATGTTGGTGCGTACATCTCCACTGTGACATCACAGTCTGTGTTATTTTGAGTCTTTTGCATGCACAAGGTTTACATAAAAATGAGGAAACAAACGCGTTTGAGGATCATGATATGTCATTACCATATGGGCTCTTATTATTCATCCATGCCTAGGTAAACACAGTTTTTTTATTCTATGGCACCTTTAAAAATACAGTAAACGATGTATGAACCCTATACAGCATGACCTTTAGTTCTCAGCTGATATTTAGGGAAATTAAAGAATGGCTGAGTGATAGCTTAGCCTCTGTTTCATACACACTGGCACTGCTATGAAATTAAGTTTTATCTCTCCCTGAAATAAGTCTCATGAAAAATCACACCTGACCTGTGAGAGCTAAGCTCTGGATCTGTCTACTATCTTCATTAAGGCTGTGTATCGGCAAGAATCTTGCGATACGATACGTATCACAATACATGGGTTGCAATGCGGTACGTTCCAATACATTGCAATACTGTGACACCATGCGATATATGTTGGGATATTCCTTTTTTGGACTTCCTGTCACTGTTTAAAGGCAGGGTGCATGATCTCTGAAAGCCAATGTTGACATTTGAAATCACCTAAACAAACAGGCCCCTAACCCAATAGAATCAGGACCTTCTTTTGATGGACCCGCCTCACGCATATGCAATCCCGCAATGATGTGCCCCCTTACTGCTGATTCCAAAGTGTTTTTCAAAAATCATGCACCCCGCCTTTAAGTTTAGAGATAATGAAACAACTGGCATGAATCTTGTATGATTTGTGTTTAAAATGATCAACATAGTGTTATTTTTAGAATCGATACAGTATTGCTAAGCAAAATGCATAGTACTCAAACGTAACAGTATTTTCATACACCCACAATCTTCATAGGTAGTATCCTAGTTGTCTGTGAAAATAAGAGCTTTTTAAAATAAATACGGGTAAACATCTACTCTAACATAATGACATATTTGTGGTTCATATGTCTCGTTGTGTTGAATAACCGTGTCCAACAACGACTGCTTTGAATTTAAACGCACCTGTTGGCAACGTCCACAACTCCCTTCTGGAGCTTCAGATGTCTCCAAGTTTGTCTTTGATTACATTTTTATAGTGAATGATTGCAATTGTGTCTAACAAGTTTAATCCAGAGCCACTCAGTTGTCAACACATGGTTATTGACTGCCGCAGGCCTCTTGAAGTTGAGCTGGGCTTTATATCAAGACTTTGAATAAACGCAGTGATCAAAGTCAGAATTAAATATTTGAACCAGATGCTGGTGCATGTAATGGAGCCCTGCAACAGGTGCAAATGAGTCTTTATGCAGGCAGAGACTACATCAGTACTGCAAATTTAAGGGACACTCCACTTTTTTTGAAAATAGGCTCATTCTCTAGCTTCCCTAGAGTTAAAGATTTGATTTTTTACTGTTTTGGAATCCATTCAGCTGATCTCTGGGTCTGGCGGTACCACTTTTAGCATAGCTTAGCATAATCGAGCACAGGACCAGGACCAAAATAGATTTGAGGGATTTATATGGTTTCTCTCTCGAGAAGCCGAACACCACTCCGATCCACAGTCTCAAACCTTGATCCCTTCATTGATCTACCTTTTTGCAGGATGACATCTGTCAAGTGAGAAAGTGAAGCAGAAAATGGCATAGCCTTTGATCAAAGTTTAATAGGATCTTCCGATCTTCAGAGATATATATTTAATTTCTGTCAATCAGAGGTTTTGATTTTATAGGCTTTGCTGTACATTGATGTATCCTTAACATTAAACAATCTGGCTCGATAGTAACAAATACAGCCATGTGTTTAGTCAAGCACAAATGAAATAAAAAAATACACCATAGCACAACAGATTAACAACTTAAAGGCAAGGTTCACAATTTTTTAAAAACACATTGGAAATTGGAGTCCCGTGTTTACCAAAACACACTTGTAGCCAATCAGCAGTAAGGGGCGTGTCTACTAACCGACATCATTCCCTGGGTTGCAAATGTGTGGGGCGGGTCTATCAAAAGAAGGTCCGGATTCTATTGGGTTAGGGGCGTGTTTGTTTAGGTGATTTCAAATGTCAACATTGGCTTTCAGAGATCATGCACCCCGCCTTTAACCAAACTATTTAATAAACAAAAATGCAAAAGGAATGTGATTAATTTTGTTCAAGGCTTGCATTGCATGTCGTTTTAATCCAAATCTCTAGAGCTCCAATCATAATTCATGATCTGTTTAATAAAGGATAATACATAAAAATCAGCTTATTAGTCCTGAAGTTGAATGCATTATTAAAAAGAAACATGAACCCAAATCCCAGAGTTGTATTCATCATACATAATGTTGTTAATTCATGTTGTCAATTAGCATGTTAACAGTTTTGAAGAGAAGATATACATTAACCGTTAAACAACGTTATAGGTTTGCATTCAACCAATTTGAAACACAAATACTGTAAATAAAATGCTGCTTCTCATCATTCAAGAGAAGTGACAGCCTCTCTGAGTTGAAAGACTGAAATCGATACTTCAGCATTTTTACAATATGACTTTGTAAAATGAAATGTCAGGACTCCAGCATGACTACTCTGAGGTCGTTGATGGAATTGCTTTTGTAATTAGACATGCCAGAGTCCTTGACAAACACATCTGGGTGTTCAGGGTGAATAAAACCTCATCTGCTGAAGGACATCCTGTCACGCTTCTCTCTTCAGAAATTGTGCCTCTCAGGACTCATTGTTCATATAGAAAACTGATAGCAAATTGTGTGACATTCCTTCAATAAGTAAATAAGTCAGCAGATTTGGACATTGTTGAGTACACAGTTTAAAATACAGGTGCTGAAAGGGTTCTTCTCAGCAGTGCCACAGAAGAACCATTTTTGGTTTACAGAGGAATCTTTCGGTCAAAGGTTTTTAAAGAAACTATTTATTTTTTATGCTTTTAATGGTCTCTAGAACAGAAGGTTCTTCAGAAAGTAAAGGTTCTCAAAAATAGCAGTATTCTATTGAATTAAAATTCTATTGGTTACCACTTCTTTATGGAACCACACAGCTCCATGAAAACTTTTAGAGAGCCCTTTCTTTATATTAGAGTAAACACATGTAAATTGTTTGCGTTCTCTGTAGATTTTCACTTTTTCTTACAGGAAATGAAAACAGAATCAAAACACACAATTGATGACATACAGAGTCAGGGTTTCCCACAGCACATTTCAGTTCGGGCGGGCCACCTAAGCTTGGAAACCCTACTGCTTTAACTAGGTCGTCCAAAAAAAATATAATTTGCTGAGAATCTCAGAGAATAGCGAGGACGCGCGCCACACGATTGAAATGATAAAGACGTGGTCCGGACCGTCACTGTCTGGAGGATAACTAGCCAGTTGATAAAACATCTCGGAGAATAGCGTGGACGCGCTTCATACAGCGAGCGTGCACGCGCCCACAAGGCCGAAATGAGAGAAAGACGTGGTCCATCATGTCTGGAGGATAGCCAGTTGATAAAACACGTGTCCGTGAGAACTGTAAGTGGACTTATGTTTTGGGTTTATTTAAGCCTGTTATTGAATTAGTCTATAGTTCTTGCGAATTTAAAGTAAGTTAGCTGGTGATTTTTGTTGTTTGAGCAACCTGTTAGCAAGGTTTCACGTGCCTGTTGATTAATTGTTGAGCGCTCTTGCTCACTTTTTTATGTGCATTGTTTACATGCTACAGTAGTTACACTTCTTTAAGATAATGTAATTAATAGTAGGAAATAATCAGTTTTTACCATTTTTGCGCCATCTATCATTGTTCGCCAGACGTTCTACAACATCTGCTTTAGTTTGTGTTTATTAACCCTATTCCCGTTAGAGGTTAAAACATTTAATTTATTTATAATCTAGTATGTGTTCATTTTCTGTCAAAATTAAGAGTGTTTTAAATTAAAATATTTTAATTTTCATCATGACGCATAAGCCCCACCCCTTTGATTGCCACGTCCTCTGCCCCGCCCACCCCCCAATCCTACCACCTTTACTAACAAATTTTCTGCGGGAAACATTGAGAGTTATACACTTATATGGAAACTAAAGCATAGTCCAAATGTGACCAAGAAGTAAATTCACAGAGATGCATAGAAGATCCACTTTTGGCTCCTCAAAGAACCTTTATGTCAAACATAGGCTGTATAAAACATGGGGTAGTCTCCGTGACGTCACCCGTAGGTTTCTAAATAGCATTTTTGAATCCCAAAGTAAATCCCATCTTGGCAGCTCATTATTCCTAGATAATCAAAAAAGAGGTGGAACCGAGGGGCAACCTTCTGATCTATCTGATGAAGCCAATACGGAAGTGACTTAAACTGCAATTCATCTACAGTACTAGCCGCTCCAAAAGGGACTTTTCCCCACTTTTCCCCGGCTTCACCCACGTCCCACCTCTTTAACCATTTTCGGTTATACACAAGTATCCGCGACTATCCACCTGTTTCTTCACGTAAATGCGGCGCCGCCATCTTTGAGCTTTCCGGTTAATGACTTCCGGTGAGCCGTTTTGACTGGCTGTTTAATGTTTATTATGAAATCCAAGAAGACCGACATAATTTGTGCAGTTAGGGGTTGCCATAATAGCTAATACAAACGCAGTAAATCTCTACAAACCATTTGTTTTAACCCAATGCACAAGAGCTGAATGTGTGGAGAACATGCAATCATGATCTGTATTTACAAATCCATCCAAAATCTTTCATCGAAACTACCAGTAAACAATAAATAAATAAATAAACTAATATTATGCTGATAAAATTATGCTGATTTAGCTGATTTATTTATTCTTCAACTATATATTATTACAAAAATGCGATTACAGTACAGAATATATATGACATAATCTGCTTAGTTAATGTTTAAAATAGTTTGTAATGTGTTTGCGTGTACTTTTGTTATGTTTTAAATCAAAAAGCAAATACTTTAAAAAGTAAGCAAATAATTTCATAAGCTCATGTCTCCACTTGCGTAACATTTTCATAAAACGAAAACAATACTCAATACATGTAGTAGTTTAATATGTTTATAATAATGCTTTGTTCAAATAACTTACAATGTATGATACTGCTGACTGTGTCGGACCGCGTGAAGCTCGACGTGTCGCAATAAACAAGTCCATTAAAAATTGCCGTTTAAAAAAAGCTCACACCAGAGGGACAGTTGTGACATGTTAAACCATCCCCTGAAAAGTTAAAAACACGAAGTCTTGGTAAATTCCATGTACAAACACTCGACTGACTTTCCCATTGTAAAGATACTGGTATGTCTCTGTGCTTTTATATTTGCTCTTTGAAGAGCCGTCACCTCCGATCAACAACACAAAATGATTGAATATATCTTCATGTATTAAGCCACTTAATTTTATCCTCACACTGGTTCATACATGGCAGGCGTAGTAAATATTAACTGTTTAAATCATGTTTTATGCGTGCTCCCACTACACCCCTCTACCGGCTGGCAATTAAAACGGAAGTCTCGGACCGGAGAGGAAATACGTCACATCACTTACTTTCGCGTCCGAGAAACAGGTGGATTGGCTTAAAAAAAGCTCTTCACAAACTTATGGGTGACGTCACAGACACTACGTCCATATTTTTTACAGTGTATTGGTGGAGCGTGGGTGGAGCTAAGGTGCCTGTTTGCTGAAACGCCTACAGATCAGCTGCAGTGTTGGGAACGTAACTTTAAAGCTCACGTAACACACGCTGTTTCTGCATTTCTGATATTAATCTGGAGTACCTATGGAGTAGTATGACATCCTTTATATCTCTGAAGAGTCTTTAGTTTAATCAGATTTATAAAAGAAAGATTAGCTTTACCGAATCTTTCCGATAACGTATGAAAAAATGAAGAAGGAGGAGTTATAACACGGGAGGAGCGAGTACGAGTCATGCAACACTATACAACACTGTTTTAACTTATGATTCACTACACGTTTGTGTCATTTATATAATATACACGCGCCTATTTCCAACATAAGACAGAAGTCTTACTTACCACGTGTAACTCGTCATGAAAATCCACCGCATCAAACACACACGCAAAACTCAGCTGCTAATCCGGATAATAAACTATATCCATTGTTTCCATAAGGCTGGATGTCTTCTCCTTACATCCAAAAACACACTTCTTGTTGTGCCATTGTTGACTTTTGAAATTAAACAAGGCTGAGTGGCGTGATAAGCTGTTAGCAAGCTCTAGCGTCTCCCGCTGACTGACGGCTGGGCGGGGTTTTCCGGGGGAAGTTTTCCGGCGGAAGCCCATATAAAGAAGTGATACGTACCGAAAACCCATGAAACGTCAGTTAGAACCGTAATCGAAAAAAATTAGCCGAAACTTGTACGAACCCTGGCGAAGTGCATTCGGCACAGAAATACTCTGAAACACGCCCAACTGCATTTTTGACACTTTGCCTACGTTTAGCATGAGGAAACAACTCTATAACTGTGTTAATAAGTCAGAATGCTTGAAATACCATTAAACCCCCCCTTTAAGAAAGTAGTCACTGTAGTAATTAAGTTATAGTTACTAGTTACTTTTTACCTTTTACATCATTATAAAAGTAACCAAGGGTGGACTGGGACAAGAATTCAGGCCGGGAATTTGACTCCATCCCAAGGTTCTGCCCATATTACAACAACCTGAGCTGACTGCACAGCAGGCCAGAACGACCGCCAGGCCACTGGGAAATATCCCGGTGCTCCAGATGGCCAGTCTGCCCCTGAAAGTAACTAATAAACAGGGAAACAATTGCGTTTACTAATTCTGTGTCAGCATTTTACGATGTGAGGTGCTTCATTAGATCAGAATTACTTGCCACAGACATGGAGAGACATAAGTTGCATGTTACATAAACATTCTTGCCAAATGCATTTTGTGTGTTCAGCACCGCAGTAAATTATTATGATTGACAAATCTTCAGTTTTCCATTCAGTATTTTCACTTTAACAACTACTTACAGTTGTTGATTGAGTTTCTTGGCCTCATGCAGATGCTGACCATACAGATCATCGCCACAGCAAATATTCGAAATAAACTGATTTGCAGACAGTCCTGCAGATCATATTTTGTATGGAAGCCTCAATGTTTACCTTGAATTGGAGAACGACCGCTGTTTTCCTGTATGGTCTTCCTCAAGGCTGGAGGATAAAGGGTGAAGAATTTCACCACTGCGTCTCTGGAGGTGTGAGTATCTCCTCATATCCATTATGTCTGATTGATTGCTTCTGCAGGGAACTCAATTTTACCTCACAGTTGAACGCTAAAACGATTAAAAACAATACATTTGTGAATGTCTTTCCAAGGTTGAGCATCTTTTCTATCTAGCTAGTCTGCTGTGGATATAATTAAAGAGAAAGGTCACTTCTGCATGTGTGGAGGCAAATGCCAATGACAATGACGCCCTCTGTAGATTGGGCATTCCCACTTTGGCATCACCTCCCGCTGTTAGGTTAACGTTTTATGCACAATCCAGTCATTTAGGTCAGTGAATGTAATCGATGAGAGCCAACACGAACTATATTGCACAAAGTATGCTGAATTGGCCAATAATATTATGCCTAACATCTCCTTTGATGGTTTCGTTAAACTAAGATAACTTTCGTTAAACTTCCACATAGAATCAGTAACAATGGAGTCCGCAAACTGGCAACTCTCGAGTTATAAGCCCGATGCTCTAACCACTAGGACGTGTAACCATGACAACAAAGATAAGTCAACAAGGACCAAATTTCATTTTGCTGTCCCTTTAAATTAGCAATCTCACATAAAATTCTCTGCTCTCCGCTAAATCTGTCCAAAGATCAAGGTGGTGAACAGATACCACCAAAGTCTTCGTTTTTGGGTCACTAATAATTGAACAATGAATGAAGCAAAACAGCTACAAAGGATTTGTCTTGATCCCAAGGACTTCATAACACTCTCTCAGCATGATCTCTCAACTTTTGAGGTTTATAATAACTGATGAATACGAGACATTTCATGAGGTCTTTTATGAAAGACCACCCTTGAATGTGGTTCTGTTCTGTTAATGTTGGCATGGTTTGCTCAATGTTATGCATGTTAATATGCACCAGCTCATGTGTAATTTTAGGCCTGAGGTTAAACTGAAGTAGGGAAAACCACAGAAGAAATCTGCATCTAAACAAAAAGCATCTTTTTCCAATTTCACAGCAGATGTTATGAATATGCCTACCATTCCCCAAGAAACTGCAACAAATAGATTGTTTCTAATTCAAATTCTTATGAACAACGATACCCTATACAGACAGTATGAAAATGAGCTTTCACATGGAAAGTATTCTTTTGAATAATGATGTTCAGTGGGTCTGAGAGATAAAAAACTTAAAGGTCAAACAAGTACAGCAGATCGAATCTGCATAGCCCACACAACAGTACAGGTTGTTTTCCAGTTTCCTCAAATACGACCAATAGCATTTACTATTGGATGATTTTGCATCAAAGTTTTTTGTATTTCTAGTTCATAAGTTGGAAAAAAGACTTCCAAGGATTTGTGATATGGTTTGTTGAGAGATTGTTGAAATTACCCACATTTCCTGGAATGTCTGGAAATGCACTTTATGACATTTTATATGACTGATAAGTTAACCACCTGAAGCTAATTCCTGATCGTCATGGTAAACTGCAGACATGCCATAGCCTTTGGTCATTTTCCTAAGTTAATATACAACCTTGTATCCAATAAGAATCCTCTTATGCATCTTGGCCGGGATTTGGGGAAGTCTGGTGTTTATTTGGGGTTTTGGACGCCGCTGGTACGCTGGTTTCTGAAGCATATCATTACAGTCTGGCAGAATGGGATTATTTTTGTCCAAATCCTTTTTGAGGCAGAGCTGAAAGCCACATCGGGTGTGTGCAGAACAAGAGCTTTCAGTGATTCTCCACTGGTGGACCACAATGATGAAGCTCGGCTGTGTCGCGGAGAAAAACACCATTTAGGCAAAGCTACTAATTCCACAAACAGAAAACAGAAGTCAAGTAAAAATAAATCCGACTCTGAAGCCATGTTTTAAATCCATCGTAAAATGTTATTAAATGACTATTGTTTACACATTTCTGCAAAATGTTTTAGAACTAATGGAGTTCAGTAATTACAAGAACAGTGTCTATAACAATGCATTTGCATTTTCAAACAAAAGTGTGACACTGGACCACAAAACCAGTCGGGTAGCAACAGCCAATAATACATTGTGTGAGTCAAATTTGTCAATTTTTCAATGCCAAAAATCATAAGGATATTAATCTTGTTCCATGAAGATATTTTGTAAATTTCCTACCGTAAATATATAAAAAATATTGGTAACACTTTATTTTACGACCCGCAAAGTACCGCGTAATTAAACCGAATTTACAGCGTACCTATTTGTAACAACAGGGTAGGTAACCTGTAGGTATAAGGGAATAATATTTTAAGTTTGGGGTAATAAGGGGGTAAGAATATGAAGAATTATAAATTATTTATACTCTAAGTATTTTATAACAACAGGGTACCTATTGTAATATTACGTGGTATGTATGACTTAGTCAAGTCTATGGGGAAATTATGTTTTATTTATTTTTTATTGTGAATTTTTCATATTGACTACTGAATGTTGTATACAGTCAATGTCTACGAGCCACATCGGCAAATAAATATAACAGCATATCACTTTTATTTTAGTAGCCTATATTACTTGCTTTTAATAACAAAAGTCAAGCTGATTTAATGTGGTTATCTTTTTTTTAAGGTAAGTACAATAAAAATAGCAACTTATTCCCTATTAACCAGGAAACTCCTACATTTGCGGACATATTTGAAGTGGTGCTTTGCAATTTATTTACTGTAAAGTATTTTAGCCAAATATAATTTATGCAATGGCAAACCAGAATGAAGCATATCAGCTCCCGCTAAAGCAAAAGACGACTACATGCGTAGGCTACTGCGCAGGTGTAGAACGCGCGGCCGTCTGCAGGAGGTTTGCTGGAACGCGATCCTGAGGTGAAATTTTTTTAAGAGGTTTTAAAAACGTTCTACACTGTGGAGTACAGCTGCGAGTGATGTTAGCAGGATCCGCATGCTGGATAAGGTGACTGGTTTTGTTAATACATGACTCACGCATTTCAAACAATGTTTTTCAAGAAAGTTGCTAGCTAACGGTAGCAGGTTAGCTAGCACATAAGTAAGCCTAAAATTTATAAACGTAACTGGCTTAGAAAACTCTGTTTCTGTCAAGGCACAGTGAAGAAACATTTACTGAAGGCTTTCATTTATGTTTTTTATATGTAATGCAGAACAGCATTTGTGAGACGACATCAACTCATCATCCGAGTGGACAAGAACACCAACAGAGGAAGCCAAGCCGCAAAAACAATGAAAAATTGTCATGACTTTTTATTTTAAATAAAAGTTATGTGATAATAAACATTAAGTGTTGGCTTAATTATAGTGTTATTGTTTTAAAGATGTTTTGAAATAAGTTGTTTTAAAATAAAAATAACAATATTCTGTATGTTTATGGTATTTACCCTATAACATTTAATAACAAGAGGTGAACAAAGCACCACTTTAGTTTACAGCCCGCAAATATGAGAGTTACCTGGTACATACACAGAACAAGCGGGGAATAAGCCCCACTTCAATTTACAGCCCGCAAATATAAGAGTTACCTGGTACATACACAGAACAATCGGGGAATAAGCCCCACTTCAATTTACAGCCCGCAAATATAAGAGTTACCTGGTAACTCCTGTATACATATACAGATCAAAGAGTTACAAGTTGCTATTATCTTTATTGTGTGTTATATTTTATTTGCCGACGTGGCTTGTAGACATCAACTGTAGGCTATACAAAACACTTCATCAGGTAAGTAGCAAATATGAAAAAAAAAAACATATTACACATAGACCATATTACCCATAGACGTAAGTCATACATACCACGTAATATTACAATAGGTACCCTGTAGTTATGAAATACTTAGAGAATAATTTTCCATATATTCTTACCCCCTTATTACCCCAAACTTAAAATATTATTCCCTTATAACTACAAGTACGTACTTTAGAGGTACTCTGTTGTTACAAATAGGTACGCTGTAAATTCGGTTTAATTACGCGGTACTTTGCGGGTCGTAAAATAAAGTGTTACCAAAATATTTATCATTAGTAACAGTGTTGGGGTTATGCATTACAAGTAACGCGCATTAAGTAATAATATTACTTTTTTGAAGTAACAAATGTACCTATAAGTATTTGAGTTACTTTTTTAAAAAGTAATGCAAGTTACTATTCAGTTTAATTCATTCAATTTAAAAATAAAAAAACGTACTGAATTAAACTGAACATATTACGAGCTCGACATTTTTGTGATCATAAAAAACACCTGCAAGGCCTGAAAGAGATCAAGCCTCAGCGTATGAAAACGTAACGCAAAAGTAACTTAAGCATTACTTTCCATGAAAAGAAACTAAGTAACGCAATGAGTTACTTTTTTGGGGAGTAACTTAATATTGTAATGCATTACTTTTAAAAGTAGCAATACTGTTTTCCCAACACTGATTAGTAATATGTGTTGCTAAGGACTTCATTTTGACAACTTTAAAAGTGATTTTCTCAATATTTTTCACCCTCAGATTCCAGATTTTCAAATAGTTGTATCTCAGCCAAATATTGTCCTTACAATCCATATATCAGTCATATGTATTCAGTGTTCAGATGTGTATAAATGATAAATAAATCTCAATTTCAAAAAATCCCCCTTCTGATTGGTTTTGTGGTCCAGGGTCACAAATATCTGTAAACCACTTTACTTTGGAGGTCACTGCCGTTTTGGTTCTTTTGAGCTTTTAAAGTTCTACATAACTATATTAAACAAACACTATGAAAATGACTATGATACTATGTTTTTTGGACATGGTAATAAATGATTCTTCAATGCATATTTGCATGCAATAAAAATATCACAGTGTATATAGTGTATGAACATGGTAATAAATTAACATATGGAATACAGAATCATTTGTCACTATAAAGGTAAACATCAAAATCTGAAAATGCCACAGTTAAGGTAATTCATTACCACAGAAATTTCCTTGGTATAACAGAGTATGATATAACTTATTTGCTCTCCGTCATACAGATTAAGGATAACCTCCTTGCTTTAAATTAGACTAAAAAATAAATTATCTACATTTTATTCTTCTGTTAAACAATCTGTTGCCCTTCTCTGGAAATCTCACAACAGTGGTCGGTCTTACCCAAAGTGCCCTGAGGAGACAGAAACCTGGGGTGGTACCCTTTAAAAAGTACACCTTCGCACGTGAAGGGTTTATAATAGTACCTCAAAGATACATATTGGTACCAAATGTATACATATCTGTGCCTAATGGTACATATTAGGGCCCTTTTAAAGGTTACTGCCCCAGTGACAGCTAGCATTTTGACAATTTTTCCGAACGTGTTGGTGAATTCAGCCAAGATATTTTTCAGTGCTTAATCTTATGCGACTTTCACATAGGACGCGGTGTGCGCTGCGCTATGAAACCCATTCATTTCAATGGCTTGTGCCGCGCATGCGTTTTAGCATGTGTTCATCAATTTTAAAGTTAATGTGCAATGTGCTATTGTGATTTTAATTTTCCCGCCTCCTAGCGCGGAATTGCTGATGAAATGCAACATGGCCGTTCATAATGAAATCGTACTGCAATACATAAGATATGTATCCAAGACCACATATAAAAGTTGCCTGGGAAAAATCTGATTTATGCTGTTAACACTGTCATAATAAAATCAGATATGGGTCACATTTGGGCCACTTTCACCTGCATGTTTTCAAACTCGCATACAAGCTTCCAACATACACAAATGATCGTGGTGAATATCTGGATCCAGCAGCTGCCAAGATATATAAAAATAGGGTGTAAATATTGTCTGCCTGTTATGTGGTAGTCATCTAATAAGTCTAATATAACATTGTCAGTTAAAACAGAAATAGACGACAGTTCCTCCCACAAATCATGAAGGATGAGACTCTTCTCAGATCTGACACCAATAGCATGAAACGTGCAGTGATAAATGAGTTCATTAAAGCCTGTAGCTGCTGAGGTTTAGTTTAAGGTCATGTTCATACTAATTACAAACACTATGACCTTCACTTACTCTGTTGATATGCATGTCCGATGGTCTTACTAGTACTGGAGTTGTTGTATCTAAGAGTACACTCTTAAAAATAAAGGTTGTAAATAAATACATTTCCACTTTACATTCAAGTTGGGGGGGGGGGTTAAAGGGACACTCCACCTTTTTTGAAAATATTCTCATTTTCCAGCTCCCCTAAAGTTAAACATTTGTTTTTTACCGTTTTGGAATGCATTCAGCCGATCGCTGGGTCTGGCAGTATCACTTTTAGCATAGCTTAGCATAATCCATTGAATCTGATTAGACCATTAGCATTGCGTTCAAAAATAACCAAAGAGTTTCGATATTTTTCCTATTTTAAAACTTGACTCTTTTGTAGTTACATTGTGTACTAAGACCGACAGAAAATTAAAAGCTCTGATTTTCTAGGCAGATATGGCTAGGAACTATACTCTCATTCTGGCGTAATAATCAAGGACTTTGCTGCTGTAACATGGCTGAAAAAGTCCCCTGCTATTGAAAGTTACTAAGGGGACTATTTTCGAGCACTGCATAATATCATTGCGCCTCCTGCAGCCATGTTACATCAGCAAAGTCCTTAATTGTTGATAACTACAGAAGAATCAAGTTTTGAATAGGAAAAATATCAAAACTTTGGTTATTTTTTAGCGTGATGCTAATGGTCTAATCAGATTCAATGGATTATGCTAAGCTATGCTAAAAGTACTACCGCCATACCCGGAGATCAGCTGAATGGATTCCAAAACGGTAAAAATCAAGTGTTTAACTCTAGGGGAGTGTCCCTTTAATGTTATTTCATGCATTCTGACTTATTAACACAGTTTAAGAATTGTAATCTTTGCTAAATGATATGTAATGCTAAACTGTAATGCTAAACAAATGCAAAGTGTCAAAAAAAGAGTTGAGTATTTCTGAACCAAACTCACGCCTCCTCCTTCCTACAAGTTTGTAAAGTTTTTTCGTTACGTGTCATTGACCACATATTTATTTTATGGGCATTTCCCCGGAAAAAGCACGCCCATATGTCAATCAGACAAGGGGCCCTATTTTAACGATCTGAAACGCAAGTGCGAAGCGCAACTTGGGCGGATCTTGGGAGCTGTTGCTATTTTCCCGGCGTGAGAAATAACTCTTGCGCCGGGCGCAAATCAATAAGGGGTTGGTCTGAAGTAGGTTCATTATTCATAGGTGTGGTTTGGGCGTAACGTCAAATAAACCAATCAGAACGCTATCCAACATTCCCTTTAAACGCAAGGGCGCAAGTTCCATGGCGGGTTGCTATTATTATGACGGATTTACCAGGCGCACGCCAGGAGCGGTTCACAGACGAGGAGACCGACGTTCTTGTAAGAGCAGTCAAAGAAAGAGAAGTTCTTTTGTATGGGGATAGGAGAAACCCGCCCAAATCAGCGTAGGTTAAACAGGCGTGAGCCAAGCGCTACAATGATGTCAGGAGAAGGGGAATCCCAAGCTTGCCAGCATAAATCGGGCACGCCGTGTAACGGGAGGTGGATCTGCCTCTACACAGACGCCAGCAGAGGACATCGCTGCGTCCACCATCACCGCTGAAAGGGTTTGGGGGCTTTGAAATCGGACCCAAGAAACGCAAGCAAGGTCCAACCCCAAAGTACACTTACAAATCAAGTTCATATACATTAATGTTTCTTAAGAAAACATTTTAATTATTATTACATAAAATAAACGTAATACAGCCACACAACAAACTTATGAAAATATTTTAATCGTTATTTGCATGAGAATTTTTTAACGCAGCCACACAAAATAAATAAAAACTATCACCACAATGCTCACCACTATGATTCCCCTTATCTCGTGTATTAATATTTTTTAGTGTAACAATTTATGATTTGCAAAAATAACTGTTGCATCTGTGTAGATTAGATAAGCAAAGTGTGTGCATGTTGTGCACGCTATACATTATGGTCAAGCATGCGCCCTTAAAATAGCATAATGAACGACGCCACAACGCGCCACTGACTTTAAACTTTTTTTTCTGCTCAGTGGCGCAATTGTTTTTTGAAACTGCAAAATAGCATCAGGGATGGTTTGCGCCGGAACAAGCCTCTTTTTTTGCGCTGAACCGCCCAGGGAGCGCAAGTTCATTCCCTAGTTTGCCGACGTGCGTCTGTGGAGGGAAAAACCCGCTGTGCGCCAGTGCAAAATACGAATGATACATGCGTCACTGACAAAGTCAATTGCGCTGGGTGCAAGATAGGGCCCTATGAGTAAAAACTACTAGGACGCTCATTACCATTATTCCTTCGAGTAGAAGTCACAGGCATCGCTGCATGCGACAGCTTTGTTTTATATCAAGAATCAACAGTGTTCAAGAAGTGATTTTTTGGATGTAAGAAGAAGAAAGCCATGTTCAGCTTTCCAAGTAAGCTAGACTTATGAAAACCATAGATATAATTTGTTTATCCTGGGTAGCAGTGAAGTTTTGAGTGTGTTTGTTTAACGCTGGATTTTATTGAAAAGTCCCAACGGGGTCATAAGTCACAGGCGGTAAGTAAAACTGCATCAAATGTTTGTGTTATGTTGGACAGCGGCACGTACGTCCTTATAATATAAACGGCACGGACATGTAGCGAATCGTAAGTTATCCAGAGATAGTGGGATAATGTTGTGTGTGTTGCTTTCTCGTGACTCGTGGATCGTGTTTTTCTGGAAACATTCGCTAGATTAAACCAACGATTTTTCAGAGATATGAAGGACTAAAGGATGTAATACTACTCTATAGGTACTCCAGATTCACATGAGATGAGCAGAAACAGCATGTGTTGGGAGCTTTAAAAAATATAAGTGAAGTAAATATACTGGCATCTATTCAATATTCAAATTCAATATTAAATTGGATTTTAATTCACTTCTGAATCAATGCCCAACTCTTATAGAGATGAGCACAATGCAGGAAAACAGTTTGGATCAAGTTTGATGCTATATTTCCTGGGTCACAGTCGAATGACCCATGAAAAGAAGATCTGAGAGAGAACACCAGCTGGCTGTACCATCTGTTTCGATACAACGCAGAGGACGGGCTGGGCAGATGCCACCAGCGAGCTGGATTAAGACCAACCACAACAAACTGATGCGTAACAAAAACACACTGGATGGTGCATGTGGTGGCACACAGGGGTTCAAACTGGGAAGTATTGAAATTATAGCTATTAGACATCAAAGCAGGGAGGATACTGCCATAATTACAGAGAAGCCAAGAGTAATCTAAAAACAAGACTGTGGATGAATAGATCACATGTAAATCTGTAAGCCATGTCGTGATGAAGTTGGGTTTAATTTTAAATGCACGATCAATTTACCAGCATGAAATGAGTAATTTGAATTTAATGAGATCAAGTAGACCAGGTGGAGGTCTTATGTAAGCCTCTAAGGTCTATTAAGATGGTGTGCAAACTATCAAAGCCCAGAGGTAATGAATACTGACTGGTCGTGTGGTGCCAGCTCTTCCCTCTGTCATGGATAAAACAGTGGTGAAGCAATTACAAAAGCATTCCCTTTATTTTTCTTTTTTTAATTAAAACACTTCTTTCCTTAGGGACTGTGAAGCCTTTTCTATTTTTTCACTTTTTATTTTTCTCTAACTCTTTTAGTGCACTTTAAAGCAGCTGCTGTTGAGTCTGGTTGCTGTCAATTCGGTGTGGTGTGAAAGTGGTTAAAAATAATATCAACCCTGTCAAGCTCCTAAATGTAATTTAATAACATATTAAATTCAGCAATTATGCATAAAAAAATGTAACTAGCCTTAATAATTTGATGTGTTTGCATTGAGCTGGGAGCCAAAAGTAAAGTTTGGGGCTGGAATGTTGCTCTGCGGTGCTGTCATAATCCAGGTTACTGTGATTTATGAAATGGGTTATGATCATTGCCCCTGGTCCCCTGGTACATGGAAGCAGGGGGTCAGAGAGAGCTCAGCTGTATTGCGGTATATGAGTAACATGGCCCTTAAATCCAAACCAGTCTGTTTAATGAAATTCACAGAAGATAAATGTGCCAAAGTCACACTCACAGCTTTGACAAACTATGAGGTATATGCATAACACAATCTAAATATACATACAGCATACTGTCTAGTGTAATGTGTTAATGCAACTTCCAATTTTTGGTGTGAAAACTTGAAGTCCCTCTGAAGATTTTCGAGTGTTCAAGCATTTACTGAGTAAATACTTTTCTTTTGATAAAATTTGTTTGTATGGTTTCAGGCAAAACTGATTTGATTTTCTAAATACCGTAAGAGATAATGTACAGTCAGACGGTTTAGCAAAATAAAACCCAGACAGTGTATAAATGTATAATAGTTGTCAATGGGACAGTACCCTTTCAAAAAGTACAAATTTGTACCTACAGGGTGTACACACACCTAAAGGATTATTAGGAACACCATACTAATACTGTGTCTGACCTTAATTCTACGTGGCATTGATTCAACAAGGTCCTGAAAGCATTCATTAGAAATGTTGGCCCATATTGATAGGATAGCTTCTTACAGTTGATGAAGATTTGTGGGATGCACATCCAAGGCACGAAGCTCCCGTTCCACCACATCCCAAAGATGCTCTATTAGGTTGAGATCTGGTGACTGTGGGGGCCATTTTAGTACAGAGAACTCATTGTCATGTTCAAGTAACCAGTTTGACATGATTCAAGCTTTGTGACATAGTGCATTATACTGCTGGAAGTAGCCATCAGAGGATGGGTACATGGTGGTCATAAAGGGATGGACATGGTCAGAAACAATGCTCAGGTAGGACGTGGCATTTAAACGAAGCCCAGTTGGCACTAAGGGTCCTAAAGTGTGCCAAGAAAACACCCCCACACCATTACACCAACACCAGCAGCCTGCACAGTGGTAACAAAGTTTCTCATTCTGTTTAAACCAAATTCTGACTCTACCATCTGAATGTCTCAACAGAAATCGAGACTCATCAGACCAGGCAACATTTTTCCAGTCTTCAACTGTCCATTTTTGGTGAGCTCGTGCAAATTGTAGCCTCTTTTTCCTATTTGTAGTGGAGATGAGTGGTACCCGGTGGGGTCTTCTGCTGTTGCACCCCATCCGCCTCAAGGTTGTGCGTGTTGTGGCTTCACAAATGCTTTGCTGCATACCTCGGTTGTAACGAGTGGTTATTTCAGTCAAAGTTGCTCTTCTATCAGCTTGAATCATTCGGCCCATTCTCCTCTGACCTCTAGCATCAACAAGGCATTTTTGGCCTACTGGACTTCTGCATACAGCAGGTTTTTTCATTTTCACACCATTTTTTTGTAAACCCTAGAAATGGTTGTGCGTGAAAATCCCAGTAACTGAGCAGATTGTGAAATACTCAGACCGGCCCGTCTGGCACCAACAACCATGCCATGCTCAAAATTGCTTAAATCACCTTTCTCTCCCATTATGACATTGCTACTGCCATGTGATTGGTTGATTAGATAATTGTATTAATGAGAAATTGAACAGGTGTTCCTAATTATCCTTTAGGTGTGTGTAAGTACAACTATAAATTTCTTGATATGTATTTTTCTCATTTTATACTATTTCTTTTGACTGGATGTTTGTGATTTTGGCATGTACCACACACGGCTCAACTAACTTCAGTAAGTGCATAAAGTGGATAAATTGTATAAAATTAAACTACTTTTTGAATGTTATTATAAAAGTTATTTGTATTTATTTATTTAAATGTATACATTTTATAACTACAATTTTGAAACATTATTGTAGTATTAAGCATGGAATAAAAAACACCATTTAGAAAATAATTACAAAACAAAAATTTGCATACGTAATTAGGGTACTGAGAAATTTTGAGAGAAGATGGTGTCATTATCATAAAGAAGTCACATCTTAATGGTCCAAAACAGCTTCGTGTTTTTTTAATAAGTGTAACTTGATTGAAGACTTCTGTAACTACCCATGATTCATAAATTACAAGAGTAAGAGAGCAAGAACCCTGTAGCACTTAAAGTAATCACGGAGACATCTAAACAGTGCCTGTAATTATTACAATTAACAGATCTCAACTGACTTCATGGGTGAGGGATAAAACAACAACAACAGCTGCTACAAACAAACAAACAAACAAACAGGAAAACATTGATGTTAGACACACTTCAGCACTGGACAAGGATGTACATGTACCGGTCTGTCTGAAAATGAAGTCACGTCTCTTGAGGCACAAACTAATCTTTGAAGTTTGTGGCATTATAAAAATGTATGTTTAAGTTGAAGCACTAAGTAGCTTTTATCATTTAAAGCTCCACTGTGTAAGATCTACTCCCATCTAGCGGTGAAAGTCTATATGACAAGCAACTGAATATTACTTTCTAGCCCTCCCCATTCGGAACGCGTTTTAACTCGTACGGTGGCCCGGCCGTGTCATGCCAAGGTTAACATGGCTTTCAGTAGCTACAAAGCAAAAGCAATGAGAAAAAATGAACAATTTGCAATGTCCTTTGCCTGTGATCCATCAAAGCACACAGATTTATGTTTAACATGAAAAAAGTCTGATTGTCATGATATGTCCGCTTAAAATCACATACAAAAAGCAACCATGACGGGTTTAAATGGACGCGAACTAATATTATGTCAAAGTACAATGCTTATGTTTTAAGTAAACGTTACATGTCCGTGTATATGTAAGAGCTTTCTCTCAGATTGGTGAAAAAAGATCGCGCAACTTTCACTTTATCAGAGTATTATGTCAGACATTATGTCAGAGTACAATGCTTATGTTTTAAGTAAACATGTTACATGTCCGTGTATATGTAAGAGCTTTCTCTCATTTTGGTGAAAAAAGATCGCGCAACATTCACACGCTTGTAAAATGAAACGAAAGACGCGCAGATCAGACGCTTTTATCAATGAAAGGCTAAAAATAGCGCTGTCACCGTGTGTTTGTGCTAGAGGTCAGAAAAGATGAAAAACATTGATCTCAGTACCTCAGATTACATAAATGGGCGGAGAGACGGCGTGTGTCTGTTCGAACACATTAAACCACATGCATGTTTACACTAACAAGCGTTATGCATAATCATGCTAAAGTTAGCCAAGGAACTATACAACTTCAAGTTTACAACATGGACTGTATAGATGTAAACGAATATGCTGAATTACCTGTGGAGAATATAGAAAGTGCAACTTCAGTGTCCCTTGAGCCCATCTTGGAAAACTAACTCCAATAGTGACTTTGGTCTTGATGTTTTTCCTGTCACGTTGTCGTTTAAAATCCCCGTTTCGCATCCTTGGCGATTTGTTTTAATGTCCTCGAGAATATGTCTTCAACAGGCTTTCAAATCAAAGCATTAGATCGCAGGTTCATCACGGTGTGCGGTTGTTGTAAAATCCGAAGGATTCAAGCTACGCAGGTCACAGGCTGGATACGTCATCAAGCCTGGTTTATTTAAATTAACTGAGCATTACATTCACAAGTCATACGCATATTACATCAATTTACAATTAACTAAGAATAATTGTCAGCTTTATAATTGTTAATATTCTGAAATAAGACTGTCTTGATGACGTATACCGCCTACACATGCAACCTCTGGAGGCTTCAGCTATCGGGCAGCGTGAGTGTAGAGTGAAAGCGCGAAAGGCGGAGCTTGAATTTCAGGAATGTCCCTCGTCAGCGAATGTATTTCAAAGATGGAGGCACAACATGGATTCAGCCAGAGAGCGCTTCGACGGTATGCATTTTAAATAGCAGATTCTACACTTACGAGAATACTTTGATTAGTGGGTGGGAAGTAATTACACATGAATGAGCACATACTTTTGAAAGAAAACATGGGTTTTTGTTAAGAATTAACTCAATAAAGTACACAGTAGAGCTTTAAGCTCTTTATAAACACTTTTTTCATTATGACAGTAACTAATTTTGACTTCTTAATAAACCGGGGGGGGGGGGGGTACGAGATGGTGCCGGGGGGCCCCAGTTTTATGCCATTTTATAAAATACATTAATTTATCATGAATTCTGTTTAATTAATCCTAACGAAAATAAGGCTACAAACAAACAGCACTACTTTGTACAACTTAATATGTTTTGTTTAATTAAAATGTTAAATTTTAGAAAGTTTTTTGTCAAATTTTCTTTGGGGGGGCTGCAAAGGAATGCACCGGAAAAAGTTTGAGAACCACTGGTCTAAACTGCTTTAATCCATGGTGTCATCATAACACATTTTATCATGTAAATAGGATTTTAGAGGCTTGCATCTGCATCCACCATAGTGGACCAAAATGAGCCTCTCACACGTTCACAACCTCTTCTATTTGCCCCTGTTGATTTAATAGAAACGGTGTAATAAACCAGGAAGTCTGACCTTCTTTTTTATTCTCAGTGGAACATGCATGTCTAGACAAGAACAGGCAAATTTTAGAGAGAGAAAATTAAACTGGTGAATCAAATCAGGTTTTGTCCTCTTCTACCTAAGATTAATAAAACCGTGAGAGATATAACTACAGTCCAAAGGTCTTCAGAAGCTATTAGGAATGTGAAAAGTTAAACACAATAAGACAGACACACTGCTATTTTAGCCCCCCCCCCAAAAAAAAAATTTAATTACTTTGAATTTTAACATTTCAACCAACAAATGATTTTTGTCAGGTAAAGTCAATACAGTTGCACCACTTCTGGTTAAGCACCTGATGATTTTTTTTTTATGTGAACACATTTTTATTTTTACACTTACATTATTTCATAAAAGTTTTAAAAAAGTTCTTAATTTTTTATTAACTGTTTTAATGTCTATTGTTAACATATTCTTTTAAGCTTTAATCTTTTAATTTATGGACTAAATCTAGCAATAAAGTCGCTAAGTTGGCAACTACGCCCTTTGACAAAAATCTAATTAAAATGGAGAGTGTCACTCTTATTGAATGCACATTAATAAAAAACCTTTAAAATGTATTTAGTTTCTTTTTCACGTTTGCTTTTAAATTTAAATATTAGCCTTCTTGCCTCAAGGTTTTAGTGAAAATCCATTTTTTATTTTATTTTTTATCATTTATTTATTTATTGAAAATTGGCAGAAAAAACCTTCAATAGAAATACTGCTGCTGGGGTCAAAAGTTGTAAATCATAAAATCATTACATTTACAACTATTTAATGATATATTAAATACTATTTGCACTGCAAAAAATGTTGTGTTAATTTTTAACACATTGGCCCTCATTTATCAAAAGTGCGTACACCAAATTTCCAGCATACACCTTGCGTACACCCAAAACCACGGTGACTTTGAGATTAATCAATATGGACGTTGGCGTACGGCACGCTCAAATCCTACGCCAGCTCAGGAGGTGGTGTACGCACATTTTGAGTTAGTGCAGAAATGCGCAAAAACTTCCTAACACCACAAAACGTACTGACAAACTAAAATATATGATATATTTTGACCCACTGTAAAAAACATAGTAATTATAAACTTCAGTGTTTATTTTTATGCAACAATGTTCAATGTTTAATTTGAGAGACTTTACCAAAGCATTTGATTTGTATGCATATGTATTCCTTCAGTTGAGAGCCTGTGCGCTTTACCTGATGTTTCAGAGCGAGCATGTGAACGGAGCTTAGTGGGAGCGGAGCGTTGAGCGGTGCGGTAATATTACCATCAAAGCGCCTTTCCGAAAATTCCGCTCCCTCAGCACCGCTCGTTGAACCCAGAACGCCCTTTGATAATTTGGTAGTTCGAGAATCTGTAAAAACGTCTAGCAATAAGTTATGGAATTCAAGCCTTATACATAAATGTAAAGTAAAAATCAAAGTTAAGATTGAGCAGGAAGAAAAAATTGAAAGGGACTGCGGAGAGACTGTAAAGAGTTAGCAAATATTCTTCCTGGAATCTGAAGCGGCACATTGCAAGAAAGCACAAGGATGTGCTACGAAAACATGCAGTGGCGTGTTTACCCACCACGCAAACCACGCAATTGCGTGGGGCCTCGCGGGCCCCCTACTGGCCACAAGGTGTGCGAAAGTATGTCACGTTTATTCAGACCCCGAATCTAAGGTATGGATAAAGCACGCGCGAGCGAGAGATGTGCGAGTATACACGTAGAATAATATTTGCGCTCATCCTCGCGAGGGCACATATAGCGAAAACTCTATGGGAAAGCGCACCTCTGCTCATCGCGCACAAATGCAGCCACACAAGTGCTGGAACGAGCGCTCGCTTGACTCTCTCTACCCACTGTGCAAAGTGACGTCGGAATTACGTCTTTTTCATGTAATTTTTGGACGTCCGAATCCGGTCCATAAAAGGGGTTGTTTTGTAACGCCAGGCGACGTCTTTTTTTCGACGTGTTCTGCACGTCTAAAAATGTTGACAACCGTAGGACCGCCGTGTAAGGAAAAGAGACATGAAAAAAGCGAAAAGACATGACTGCCTCTGCACTTCACCCATCCACCGCACCGAAACCTTTCAGACATCTCCTGCCGGCCGTGGGATTTGAACCCCCGATCTACGTGTTACAAACAAGTCTCGCTAACCACTCGGCCACATGGCCATACTTTCCAGTTGTAAATAAGGCATTCTTATTGCATTCATATCATGAACAATTTAATATGAGAATATTTTCATGTTAAATTGTTAGTATGGTCATATACTTTTAATATAACGAACTACACATTTAATTACATATTTTGAATGGTACATTTAGATGAATTTTGTATGTAATTCAAGAAAGCAGAAAAAACAGTATTGTTATAATAATATAGACTATTCGTATTTATTAATCAGGTTGGTACAATAATGATGATATTTGTAAATAAACACATTTTTATAGGCCTAATCATGTAATATAGACATAGACTTGTCATAGACGTCCAAATGACGTCCAAAAATTACCCAGTTTAAACGTCAAATGTGGCCCATAAATATGACGTCCAAATGACGTCCAAAAAATTACCCAGTTTAAACGTCCAATGTTGCCCGTCAATATGACGTCCAAATAGGGTCATGGTGGGACGTCCAAATAGTGGACCTAGTTTGGACGTCGAATACATGTCCAGAATTGGTCATGGACCGACGGACCCAATATAGACATGATCTGCACGTCTATCCGACGTCCTGTGTTTAGTGGGTATGCTCTCGTAACTGCACAACATTCACTCGATGGTCAAGTTTACTTTAAAGACTTTGGGCTTCACACTTGTGATTGGTGGTTTGGTTTGATGACACCCATCTTTTGTTCGACACTCGCACAGGTATAAACATGATAAAGACACCACGCAGGGGTTTAACTCAGGTCGAAAATACAAAAATCATATTCTGTATCTCATCATTGTCATTAAAATATCCTCTTTAGTGTATGTCTAGTCTATATGCTTGTTGTATCTCACACTAAGTTTGTTTTTGCAATATGAACATAAGAGTTTTATGTGATTCCCATCCATAAATTAAAGCAGTAACCAACTTACAATGTTGTTTGCTGGTGTTTGTTAGTTCAGTTTGTTAGATCAGTATGAATCTTAATCTAATGCTTCCTCTTTTTCCTCATTTAGTTTTTTTTAGTAAGATTTCAGACACTGAAGTTGCAGTTTTAATTACATTGTTTTAAATACATCCTATAATACATTTGCAAGCAAAAGATATATCTGAGAGGGGCGTGAAACATTTTTTTAAATCAAGAATTTTTGTCATACCAAACTAACAATTTAGTGTTATTTTAAGCAGTGTAAAACAAAATAAACCAGGTTTATATATTTCACTTAAGTCTATATACTGGATATTATTGTTGTGCAATTCAAATGAAAAACCTTGGGCAATGCTGGGGCATGGGGGGCCCTGGTTCTTGGACTTTGCAAAGGGCCACCAAAATGGTTAACACGCCACTGAAAACATGGTAATGCAATAAAAGGTAAGCTAGTTACGTACCATTCGATGATAAATAAATACAGATGAGGTAAGGTAAAATGCTTGTGTTGAATGGAGCCGTAAATCCGATCATGATGACATGCGGACAAAATTATGGCCACGAATATTTTTTTATGCTATGGACACTTCTTTTTCTTATTTAGTCTAAAGTATGGCCATAAATTTAGAATTTGTTCCCAATATTCAACAGTTTGTTCCTTGGAATTAATTATTATAATATTTCGTAATTACTATTACAATTATTATTACTTCAAATTATGAATTAGCTTAGCTAAAACATGTGGATGTCGTGGAAACAAATTGTTAATTTGAATTATATCCGGAGCTCCGTATCAAACTGGATACAGATACAGCTAACAAACAACTGTATGTAAATACAGAACAACACACTACAAAAGTTACTACATCATTTTAAAATATTATATAAAAAAATTAACTGAACCATTAAGCAGACATAGAATTTAGATGTAGGCAACAGTAAATAATAATAATAATAAATAATTATTCTTCTAAATATCAATTAATAATAAAAATAATAATAAGAATATTACAAATTGTCATCCAATTATTAATGTGTCTTTAATCCCACTCTTTAAACTGCCAAATAAAACAATTTTGTTTCTTTTCACTTCCCCGGTTTCTCTTCTTTGCCGTCTTTCGTGTGTCAATGGCGTAAAATGAGGGCGTGGGGGAGGCGGAGACTTGAATTTATATGGGCTTGTTATTCTAATGACGCTCGTTTTCGGCCGCGGCATTTATGAAGGGCAGATATTGCGTACACCTGAATATCAACGGTACGCACAGTTTCATAAATCAGGCGGTGAGAGGAGTGTAAGCATAATCTTACGCCAACATATACGCCCGTTTCTACGCAAGAATGATAAATGAGGGCCATTGTGTGTGTCATACCATTTAAGGCGTTATTTCATGTTAAAATAAATGAAAGGGACAACACAAGTTGTGTTTAAAACAGTGACGGAAGTAACTCGTTACAAAGTAATTCCGTTACTGTAAATCCACTACTTTTAGCGGTAACAAGCATGTAACGAAGGTTTTTTTTTAAATCTAGTAACGCAGTTACAATTACTAAAATTTAAATGAGTTGGTAACTCGCGTTACTATATTTTGTGACTTTGTAACCTGTTACTCCCATCACTGTTTTTAACACAACTTGTGTTGTCCCTTTCATTTATTTTAACATGAAATAACACGTTTAATGGCATGACACACACAATGTGTAAAAAATTAACACATCATTTTTTGCAGTGTGTCTTTAAATCTTAAAATGAAGAGTTTGGTTCCAAAACGCGATAAACGCCAAAATCAGTATTGTATCTGGTCAGTGTTAAAAAGTCAATTCTTCATTTTATGCAAAATCCGATATCTGTGTTATTCTGTCATCTTTTCTCCCTTTTTTCCAAACCGCGACAAACACCAGTCCTCTTTCTCTGCAGAATGCAATAAATCCACTCAACAAATCACAGCGCACCATTTCACACATTGTAAACAATAAGGGCGGCGCTTTGAATACATACAGAATTCTGGTTTTCCTCATCTACAGCTGATCGCTGTCAAAAAAGTTCAGCGAAGACGTCCGAATGATGACAGCAGGAATGACAGTGTTCTTAATATGACAAAGTTAATGCTTTGATTAATGCCATTAATGTTTAGTTTTTAATCAGTGTATACCACTAGTTAATTAATGAATAAATATACCACTAGTCAATAAATGAATATAACATGGCAAAGATGAATGCACAATTATATATATTATTCAATAGATTTATAGCATTTTGAAAAAAAAACTTGTCATGGATTTATTAATAATCAGTTTTAAAATCTTAAAAAATCAAGTTACGGATTTGAATTTTTTATGTTTTTATAACCTAAAGATGGTATGTAAAAGTTTTGTAACAGAACATAGTGGTTTTCATCTTGTCACTTTTTTGGTATAGAAAACAAATTTTTACCCAAATTAGTCAAAATGGATTTACTGAGTTTTGGAACCAAACTCTTCGAACATTTTATGGAAAATAAAGAACTTAACTTTCTAACAGTCATTTCACATAACACTTTGATTCAGATGTGGTTTGATTACCCAACCATAAGTAGTCCTTTAAAACAGTAACATGAGATGAAGCTATGTTATGTCAGTGGGCGTAAATCTGGCCCTGTTTTGAAGATAACGGAGTTGAAAATTTCATATGAGGTTTAAATGTGTAAATCAGAGCTGCAGAAGGCACAGTAGATGATATTTTTCATGTAAATATTGATTAAATGCTGACAATGGTCTGAATAATCCATAACAGTGTGATACGCAAGAACAAATTGCTAAATTACATTTTAGGGTGAATTACTTAAAATGCAGCTAGAAACACTGATAGTGATTTGTGTGTGTGTCGTATGAAAATCAGCAGACTATTAAACAATGACAGATCATGTGATTGTGTAGGAAATTCTGCCATCGCTTTGTTATTCATGGCCTTGTTAATGTGAAACAAACAACAATGACCAAGTTTCAAAATTTCTAGCCCTTCTCCTGCAGGTCTTTTTTACATTGCAATGCTTTTAGGTCCAAAGTTTATTTAAAGGGATAGGTCAGCCAAAAATAAAAATTCAGTCTTTTAGTCTGCGTGCACACAACCAGCCTCTTCATAGATGGGTGTCGCCCACCTCATTCAATGAAGAGGCGTTCCTTTTTCTGGTTGTCCTACTAACAACTAACAGATGAATAACACAGAATCGGTAAAAGATGAAACAAATATCCACTGCTTCACTCTCACTTGTAATTTAACGATGGGGAAAATGGTTTGTGCGCCAAGCGCACAGTCTAACGCCTGTTTCACACCGCATGCGTGAGCAACGCGTATGCGTAGCGTGAGCAGCGCGTGAGGAGAGTGTTTGCTGCGTGTGGCCATTGTGCTTTCACACCGGCTGCGTTTGCAGCGCATACTGTGCAGTTTAAATAACAGTATAAAAATCTCAAGTTCACATTACTTTATTTTACATGCATTTATGAGCAAAACCTCTTTAAGACGCTTTTTGAAGGTCAGTGTAATTTATATAACTGTGATTTGTTTAATCCACATTGTTTTCATGCTGTTCTGGTCCATGTAATGACAGATATAGATACAAAACACAATTATAGACATAAAAAGCCCATGGCACATTATAAAATCTGTTTCACTGAAGTTTTATGATAAAATAAAGAATTCACTCAGTGATTGACAGCATATAGCAGTCGATCGTGTTTCCCTTCAACAGTTTAAGCATAAGATTTAAATTTATAGATTAATCTATTTCTCTGAAGATTATTAAGATAGATGAGGACTCATTTGCTGGGCAGAAAGTGAATGAACACAGTCTTCTGGCAACAGTGTGTTAATATTTCATTGCTTTCTTTTAAATTGCTCAAAGTCATGACTGTTTCAAACACACTTAGCTTCACATTCGTGATTTTATTGTAAAATTACCCTTTTTCGCGTCAATCCACGACCATTTAAACTATAAACAATGCCCTGTCACTTTAATTGAGCGTGAGCAGCGCAGCAAAAATAGAGCCGACGCCGAAACGATAGCAGCACTGCTGCTTCAGCAACGCTCCTGCCACGCAGGCACGCGCTGCTCACGCGTGCGGTGTACATGCTTTAACTTGTTAACATGGGCGCCGAAAAAAACACGCGCTGCTTACGCGCTGCTCACACGCTGCTCACGCATGCGGTGTGAAACCGGCGTAAGAGGGTTGTTTCTATTCTCATAATAAGAAATGGGTGTGTTTTGGGTGTAACGTGCACTAAACCAATGAGAGTCTCAGCTCTCATCCCCTTTAAAAGCCAGTTGTGCTTGCACCATGCCAATTCCCTATTTAGCCCCTGTCCCAAATGGCACACTTCTCGTGGCCTTAAATTGCGCGTGCTAGCTTAAGGGCTCGTTATAGTCGTGCGTAGATCCTACGGCGTAGCCGCGTCAGTTTTCATTTATACTTTTGATACGACGTGCAAACACACGCGCAGACCGCTGGTAGGCAGTAACCACGCGTGTAACCACAGTAGCAGCACGAACGTCAAAAGAAGAAGAAGCTTAGCAAGTTAACCCACAAACGAAGAAGAAACAGCAACTTGTTGTGTATAATTTGAGAAGATCAGCAATGATGGGAGTAAATAAACAACGACTTTTGATGCAGTTTGAGTTAAATCACTCCTCAACTTGGCTCATCTTTGTTTTCACCGTCACAAACGGAAATACCTATGACGCAGTTTTTTTTACCTGATGGGAGGGATTCTGGTGGACCAATCACAGCGCTTGCGATCCGTGTAGATCTGACGCGCTGTTAAAATTTTTGAGAGGTGCACGTCAGGCTACGCAGCTACGGCGTAGAACCTACGCACGACTATAAATCGGGCTTTAGTCTACAAGTTCATAGGGTGTCCCATCTGTCATTTTTATGCTCCAAAGTGTGCTCATCAGCGCCCCCTTTGCACCCTTGATGCAGTCTTTACACGCTTTACCAACCCAGAAGTCCTTGCAAACGAGCAATCAGAACAATCAGACAACGGAAGGGAGGAGTTTACACTGATTGGCAACTTCTCTTCCTATTTCCGGCATGGCACTCGAGTCTGTCCCAAAATACGACTCTGGTGCACCCTCATGGATTCACGTCAAGGGTCTCTAAGGTCTCCACTACATGATGTCATCAAAGTTTGGACTCTGAGGAAGTCCACAAGTCCGGAATGTGCCATTTAGCACAGGGCATTTGTCGCCTAGCTGGACACGCCCCCTTCCTGTCCCTAATGTTGCCGGAAGTCAAGCTTCCATTAAAATAAACGAGATCACGTCGCTGTACCATTGCTAGTCACTGGCGGTGTGCACACAGCTTTACTCACCCTTAAATTGTTGCAAGCCTGTTTAATTTTTTTTGTTCAGCTGAACACAAATGAAGATATCCCTTTTACAGTTTGGGACCCATGGAGCTGTAAAAAGTTAGTTTTTAATAAACCATTACAGTTTTTACCAAAGTTGTACTATATCTGAATTCAAAATAAAAACCCATCTGGTGCCAGAAATACAAGCAAAGAGACAAACCAGAAGCCAATTATTTGCACTCTCTTGGTGCAAAGAGAAAAGGTTTAAACAACCAAAAAAGCTTTGGTATTTGGTGCTCTCCAGCATTATTTTCATTAGCACGAGTCTCTATGTGTGTGGCTGTCACATGAGTATTACCTCTGCCTCCCACAGCTGACAGCGTAGGCAACCAAGAGTCACGCTCGAGGATCCTTGTGGCATTTTCATTCCTCTGTGCTCTACACTTTTCCTCTTGCGAATCTCTTATTGAGACGAACCAAAATACCCCGGCAGAGATCATAATCACAGCGTGCCGTTGCAGACACGAATACTAATGTGCTGTGATGAGAGCGATAACATCTGCACGAATAACAGCAATGTTGCTCTCTGACACCAAATCATAAACAAACTGTACGTTGTGTTCTGCAATGTCCTCTGCGTTGTTCTTGAAACTAAAATGAAAGTCTGCAATTATAGTTGAGGAGCTAAGATGCAAAAGCCGCTAAACACCAAAAATGAGATAATGATATTAACCGAATGCTCCCGGCACGTATTATAAATTCATTAATACGGAGAGACATCTGTCGCCGGAGTCCATCCTTTGGCGAGGTGAGGACAAAGCAGGACGTCTGGCTATGTGACTCAGAGCTGTACACAGGCCAAACTGAAAGGACACTAGCATGCCAGCACTTCCAACTGGATTCATGTTCACCACATAATTATGCCTTAAAGATGAGCAGATACTGTAGGCAAGTCATTAACTTACAATGGCACGGCCAACAACATGTCTTATACTGTACATTACCCGGGACTGAATGACATTGAGGCAGATGTTAATCTAGGAACAGTTTTGAAAACAAGGTTGGAGGAAGTTCACAGAAGCCTGAAGCTTTCTGTGAGGTGAAGAGCAAATGTAAAGTAATTATTCAAGCAATGGATTTGAGAGAATTCGCTGTAGGCATGCACGACTCTGATACCAGGTGTAAACAGCCCAGCTGTTAGGTTAAATAACCCAAAAATGTTTATATTTGACCCAACAATGGGTTAAAAACAACCCAGAATTTCAACCCAACAAAGTTTAAAGGGATAGTTCGGCCAAAAATGATATTAAACCCATGATTTACTCACCCCCAAGCTGTCCGAGTTGCATATGTCCATCGTTTTTCAGACAAACACATTTTCGGATATTTTAGAAAATGTTTTAGATCTTTCAGTTGAGTAAATGTAATGTTACAGGGTCCAGGACCTTCAAGTCCAAAATGTGCGTCCATCCTTCACAAAATAAATCCAAACGCTCCAGGATGATGAACAAAGGTCTTCTGAGGGTAATCCGCGTGGTGTTGTTGTAGAAATATCCATATTTAAAACTTTATAAACGAAAATAACTACCTTCCGGTAGCGCCGCCATCTTAGTCGCGTACGCATTCAGGATGAGAGCTTACGCAGCCTACGGAGGCTACTCTGCTGCTCTGTGCCCCCACCCTCCGAATTTGTCATACGTCACTAAGAAAAGTGCGTACACTACGCTAATACTCTCTCCTGAATACAGAGGAGTCTAAGATGGCGGCGCTACCGGAAGGTAGTTATTTTGGATTTATTAAGTTTTAAGTAAGGGATAACGTAGAGGCAGCCGGTAGTTATTGGGAAATAAGCCCCGACAGTGTGATCAGGACCCGACGCGAAGCGGAGGGTCTTGTATCACACTGAAGGGGCTTATTTCCCAATAACTACCGGCTGCCTCTACATTATCCCGCTTATTACACGGCTACTTGCAACATAAGAAAAAAAACTGGACATGAATATGAATTTGAAACATTTTATTGGCATATTTGTTTTAAATTAACATTTTTATCCTTCCGCGAAACTTTGCACAGATGCATAAAATGATCGTAATACCTTATTAAGATCCTCTGCTTCATACTTGTCTCCATTTTTTCTCTTTTAGCCAGTCTTTGAGAAGTTTTAATGCCCATTCTGTATATTTTTGTGTGTTGGCTTCGTAGCTGTCATGCTCTATTTTGTCAAGTTCAGTCTCAGTAAGCTGTCTGTGTCTTGTCGTGGTTGTCGAGTGTTTGTCACAAGATGGCGCCAAACAGACAGTAATCTTTATTGATCTTTATTGGCGCGGAGCGATTTTACTCGTGAAAGTAGTCCGGCTATGCGTTATTATTTTGGAGCGGTTATTATTTGAAAAGAACGAACCTGCAAATGTCTCAACTGACCAATCAGAATCAAGCATTCCAGAGAGCCGTGTAATAAATATGGATATTTCTACAACAACACCGCGCGGATTACTATCAGAAGACCTTGTTTATCATCCTGGAGCCGTTTGGATTTAATTTGTGAAGGATGGACGCACTTTTTTTGGACTTGTAACATTACATTTAATCAACTGAAAGATCTAAAACATTTTCTAAAATATCCGAAAATGTGTTTGTCTGAAAAACGATGGACATATGCAACTCGGACAGCTTGGGGGTGAGTAAATCATGGGTTTAATATCATTTTTGGCCGAACTATCCCTTTAAATTACAACCAAACAGGTTAGGTTTATCCTTTTTTGACCCAAAGCTGGGTTGAAAATAACAGCTTGCAAATGTTCCAGATAGTGCCCTACCATGTTGAATCTCAAAGATCAAGTGTCTATAAAAACATCAAGTCACTTTCAGTCAGTGTGGTTGATGTCAATGGTTTCTGGCCATTCAAAGTAAAGTTGCTTCTCAGTTCTGTGTTTATGAGTCTTGAAGTGACGTGTTGCACATCACTCACCCGTTTACAAAAGCCATGACAGGCGTCTTCATGTATCCTCAGCTGTGATGGATTGCCCGGGTCTTCTCAATAATTCAGAGCCGGGACACAGCATAAACAGATTCCTCTCAGGGACAGGACGTCTTCTGCATTGTCTCTCAAAAAAAAAGGGAAGCGACTTTAAAATCTATTGGCATCTGCTACAGAAAAAACACAGACAGTAGTTTCTTGACAGGACGACAGCAGCATATTTAAATACAGTTAGTAGGTTAGGTCATTGAATTATGACAAGTACTTCTACTTATTATTTCCCTAACAATACTTACCTGAATAGTTAGACAATGAATTGCAGTAATTCAAATACTTATTAAATTCTTGTCATATTCATTACTGCCCTATACAGGACATCAAAGTGGTCATTTGGGCCAAATTCTCAGATTAAAAATAAGGGAAAATATATAATTATGAATGACAAAAAGTACTAAAATTGACTTAATCATCTGAAATTGTTTAAGAAAACGTTAACCTTCAGTGAAACATTTGCATTGCTTGGGAAAGCATTTGTTTCAGTGAAGATGACCTAATTTATTCTTAACTCATCAACTCAGCCTTTTTTTTTTTTTTGAAAAGTTGCAGCATTTTTTGTGATTTTCACAAGTTTTACAAAATGCCTTCCAGGAAAATTTTCTTCTAAAAATATATAAACATATAAATATATCAAATGAAAGAACAGACCCCTCTGCTCTACAAAAAACAATAATACATTTTAAAAGTTAATCTCAAGGGTTAATTCACACATGAGTGACATCATCTTCATTTGGAAGACATGGATCAGATTGATTATTAATGCGGGCCCCTCAAAGGGCCCTATCATACACCAGGCGCAATGCAGCGCAACACAAGTGTTTATTGCTAGTTTCAGCATGGCGCAGTTATCATTTTCATGTCCAGCATCACGTTGTTTAAATAGCAAATGCATTTGCACCCATTTGTGTGCCCATGGGCATGCTGGTATGAAAACGAGGTGTGTTCACGGGCATTGTTGGCGGATTGCTATTTTTAAGGCACCTAAAATAGACTACACCATTGACCAACTAAAACCTGGTCTAGGGCCCTATCAGACATCCGGTGCAATGCAGCGCAATGCGTGACGTAGGGGTGGGCGATATGACCAAAATCTTCTATCACGATATGGTTCATTTTACAGTATATCATGATAACGATATGTATCACAGTAGAGTTTTTTATGTTTTAATATAACGTTTTTCTGTTATTAAAATATTTAATACCATAGAAATGTTTATAATTCTCACAAAAACCTTATACAAGCATAAAAAGTAGATTAAAACAAACAAAACTAAAAAAGGAGTATGTATGTGTATATATATATGGGCGCGTAACCTTGATAGAGATGATAGTCCAAAATCTCTACCGGTTGACAATTTTCTACCGATTAATCATGTCTACCGGTTTATCGCCCACCCCTTTGCGCGACGCAAGTGTTTTTGCTAGTTTCAGCATGGCGCAGTTATCAATTTCATGTCCAGTATCACATTGTTTAAAAAGCAAATGCATTTGTGCCCATTTGTGCGCCCGTGGGCATGCTGGTGTGAAAAGAGGTGTGTTCAGGCACATTGTTGGCGCATTGCTATTTTGAGGCAACTAAAATAGACTACGCCACCTGGTCTGAAGTCCATAGCGGCATCTAAATAGGGAATTGCTATTGTGCGGGATTAGAGATGAGACTCTCATTGGTTTATTGCATGTTATGTCGGAAACACCCCCATTACTCATTATGAGAATAGGAACAACCCTTTCAGACTGTGCGCTAGGCGCACAAACCATTTTTCCCATGGTTAAATTAGCACGTGGTTGAATTAGACTGTGCGCCATGCACTTTAGACCATACGCTTAGATCTTAGGGCCCAAAGTGTTCAAATTGGGCTTTTGTGGAAAGCCCATGTACGCTACATAGTAAGCTGAGGAATAATGACATAAAGCATTCAACAAGGAGAGAGAAAATAATATAATTTCATTGCAATCTCTCTCTCCATTTAATTGATATGCTGTCATGAGGGTTATTCAATAACAAAATCCCGCCTACTTACATAAAAAAAAAACAATCAAATCATAATGCAATTCAATCTTCTCAGCCAGCACAGAACAAAAAAAAAACATCCTGAAGGACTCATTAGAGAGCATATTAAATAACACTACAGAAAACAAGACAAACATTGTGAGAGGAAGTAACGAAAATGGGAGAAAAAGGGCCAGGGGCCATGCTTACTGGGCGCCTACTGGACCTCTTAAAGGGCTTTAAAAAGACGATTACTATTGAGTGCTGTGCAAGCAAGTGGATAAAGCAGCAGATAATTTAGATACTGAAAAAAGTAATTCAAGTCATTTTGACAATAATAATGTCAATTGAAAGACCTGATTTGCAATCATCACAATGTAGCCAAAGTTAACATGACCTACTATTATTCAAAAAATGCTGAGATACAAAGACAAAAATCTTAAAAATATCATGGCTGCTGCTGTCATGGATGCATTATTCAGTTTTCACAGAGTAATATGAACTTAAAACAGACGCACACAGGTAGTTAAATAACCGATAAAACAAACTGATTGACAGACAGCAGCACCAAGTGTTGTATTGTAGCTGTCAGCAAACATTCATGTGTAGCACAAAGTAATAAGGTAATATTTTGTTTTTTTCACCTTGAAGATTGTCTGAAATTTTTTCAGTCAATTTAATGCATACAAATATGAATCAACTTAAAATCATTTAATTAAAGTAGCATTGTCAAACATTTTTAGTTCTCAGTATGCTTTACATACACAGATATCACAGTATACTGCATTTTAAAACCGATAACATTTTACACTAAGGTTGTACTAGTAAACATTAGTAAATGCATTAAATGGCACCTATTATGGCCTTTTTTCAAGATGAAATATAAGTCTCAGGTGTGCCCAGAATGTGTCTGTGAAGTTTCAGCTCAAAAATACCCCACAGATAATTTATTATAGCATGTCCAAAATGATCCTATTTGAGTGGGAGCAAAAACGCTCTGTTTTAATGTCTGCACTTTTTAAAGCGTAACTAAACCCCTGGTCAGAGCCTGACTCCACCCACTGCAATATTTGAAAAATGCAAGAAAAGTGGGCAGATCCCAACGGAGATAGAGGGGACGAACTAAGTGTGTGGTGTGATCGTAACAAGGGCGTGGTGAGCTTGAACCTGCTTACGTCACGAGTCATTTTTTGGACCTAACATCCAATAGGAAAATTCAACTGCAGTAGCCACCGTTCAACCTGAAGAGGGCAGCACTCAGACGTTTTTACACCATATATTGTAGTATTGAAACACTTTATATCCAAATGTCAAAATACTTACTAAAATCAATGAACAGCACTAATAAAGCCTCATTCTTACAGATCATTAACTAAAAAAAGTTGGTTTAGGGTTTAGTTACTCTTTAATGTTGGTTAACAGTGTTGGGGGTAACACAATGTGTTCGTATAAATGACACAAAGTCTCCACTTAGTGATTGTCCAGTTGGGGTCCCCCAAGGCTCCATACTTGGTCCGATTTTGTTCACACTTTACATAAACGACCTGCCTGAGGCATGCAAAAATGTTGATGTCCAAATGTATGCAGATGATGCTGTAATCTTTACTCATGATAAAAACCACGTCGAGATAGCCTCTACCCTTACATCAGCAATGGCGCACATTGATGACTGGCTCACCATGTCTGTATGGTGTTTACCAAACAAAGCACAAAGGTGTCACATTCTAATGTGTTTTTTAGAGGACAGGAGCTTAATCTTGTTAATGAATTCAAGTATTTAGGAGTCACATATGACTCCAACTTGACATTCAGACGTCATGTAAAAAATTTAGCAAATAAAGTTAAATTCAGTCTGCAGAATTTTAAACAAATTAGGCCATTTCTTAACATCAAAGCTGCCAAGTTGTTTCTATATACTATGATTTTTTTCACATATTGAGTATTGTTTTATAAACTGGTCTTTAACTAGCATATCTAATCTAAAAACTATTGAATCTCTTTTTAAGAAAGCCATAAAAATCTTTGATAAGAAGGCAATGTTATTTCACCACTGTAATATTTTAGAGAGGCATAATTTTCTAAGTTTTGACAATTTTAAACGTTTTAAGTACATCTGTCTGGTCTATAAGGTGCTAAATAATCTTGCCCCGCCTCCACTGCATGCCTTTTACAAAAGGCTTGCAAGCTGAGGTAGCACACGGGCCTATGTAAAAAGGGACTGTGTGATACCATTTAGACGTACTACCCTTGGTCAAAATGTGTTGTCAATAATAGGTGGTAAATTGTGGAATAGTTTGCCTCTTCTGATAAGAGAGTGTCCAACTTTTAACAATTTTAAAACACAATTGAAACTGTGGCTCTTGGAGAACCAGAGGTGTACACATTATTAATTGTTACACTGATATACTGCACTTGTTTTACTGATACTATAATGTTATTTTTGTTGTTGTATTTTATTCTGTCTATTTATATTTTTCATGGATATTCTTATTCCTTGTAGTTGTCATAGTGAATTAATGTGGTATGTTGTTGGTTATTTTCTGGTTAGTATTTGTTACCGGCCTAGGGACTACAGATGAAAAGTCGTATTTTTTTACTAATTCTGGCATATTTACATATTGTTTGTCTGTACAACATTGTGCATGGTCCCTATTAAATAAATAAATACAATACAATACATTACAAGTAACATACATTACGTAATATTATTACTTTTCTAAGGTAAAGAGAAGTAATGCATTGCTTTATAAATGTACACATTAATAATTGAGTTACTTTTAAAAAAAAGTAATGCGAGTTACTTTCAGTTTAATTAATTAAATAAAAAAATGAAATAATGTACTGAATTAAACTAAACATGTTAACATAGAATTACGCACTCTGTGCACCTGAGCGGGAACAGTTTGAGTCAAAACAGAGATGGCAGGCCAGAGCTTAACATTTTTGCGATCATAAAAAACACCTGCAAGGCCTGAAAGAGATCAAGCCTCAGCCAAGTAAGAAAAAGTAACGCAAAAGTAACTTAAAAGTAACTTAAGCATTACTTTCCATGAAAAGTAACTAAGTAACACAATTAGTTACTTTTTTGGGGAGTAACTTAATATTGTAAAGCATTAGTTAATGACAATACCGTTATTCATATTAGTTCATGGTGCATAAACTAATGCTAACAGCTACAGCGTTCAATTAAAAAAATGAATTAATAAATGCTGAAATTAACATAAACTAAATTTAATAAATGAACTAATGAATAAAGTATTAATATACTAAAGTATTATTAACTGATAGTTCATGTTAGCTAATTCATTAACTAATTTAACAGATACAACCTTACCATAAATCCTAAAGAAGTAATTTAATAAAAAATAAAAAAAATTAACCCACACTTCACAGTTTTTTCTCTGTTTATACAGTAGTGAGCACAGCTGTCAATGCAAAAAACAGTGCTGATGAACTATTGTAGTAATCCATAATCCATACCCATATTTCAAGTCATATGAAAAGCATTGTTGGAATATTCTTGGAAAGTACAGAACTGAATGCGATTTAAAAAAAGGAGACTCCTCTATTGGCTACTTCTGGAAATAACCTATAGTGAACCAAAGATTTCCTGCTGAGCTTTTCATAGATATACATTACATTACACACGCCTCTGTATGCCATTTAATATTTCACACACACACACACACACCAGTTCTCTTCCATTCTGCAAAACCACAGAAAGAAAGATGCCTTACCATAACAGAAATATAAGCTGGACATTTTAAGTGGCTCTTTCCCAGAAGGCAATTCATTTTATTTCGTACAATATACTGTAGAGCTGTCAAATTATTAATCGCGATTAATCGCATACAAAATAAAAGTTTGCATTTGCATAATATATGTGTGTGTACTGTGTGTAATTATTATGTATAAATACACACACATACATGTATAAATATAAGAAAATAATATTTATATAGAATTTTTTTTTTATTGTATATAATATATAAATATATATTTTCATGTAATTTTTTCTTAAATATAATATAACATGAATGTACAATATTTATACAGAATAATTTCACACAGTACACACACATACTTTTATTTTGTAATTAGCCTGCTCATCAAGTGTTCGGCTTTCCAAACCCTCAGTAATTGTATGGCACTTCAGACTGAAATTCAAGCAAACAGAATAAATATTTGTGGATTTACATAATGTTTAAATATCTGTGCTAACATTCTTTCTAATGGATACTGCATTGACTGTCTGCAGGGTACTGACAGAAATGATAAGCTCCATTAGCATATGATCTCTCATTATACTCAGAGGTCATTTCAATCAATAGCCTCTTCCCTGGGCCTGTTTTAACAACCAACCGAGAATAAAGAGCGAGTGATAAATTGGTTAAGGAGGGAGAGAGAAAAGATCTCAGTTAGGATCTCAAAATCAAGTCTGATGAGAATTTTTGCTTAAGGAAAGTTGTCATAATTAATTAAATTGCAAAAACGGTATGACTTCATTGTAACAATCTCCCATCTGTCGATAAACCGATAATCTCACCCTAAACTCTATTTAAGTCGATGTTACTCTGTCAGGCTATCTCTTTAAAAAATAAAGGTGCTTAAAAGGTTCTTTGCAGTGATGTCATAGAAGAACCATTTTTAGTTCCTCAAATATGGAAATCAAAACTTACAGATTATAAAAATGGCAACGAATAAGAAAATCAAGTTACACTGACAAGACAAATTATGACCCAGCAGACGTGTCACGCATGTGCACGAGATATAACTGCTTTATGCTCAATTGTGATTGGCTGAATGTTAGTTCACTTAAAGGAAAACACCACCGTTTTTCAATATTTTACTACCTTACATCAACTTAGACAAATTTATGCGCGTGGCGTTTTCCTTTAAATCAAAGGAACAAATCAGAAAATATAGACGAGAATAGTGGAAAAAGTGGGCTGGGATGTGTTATCTGGTCCCCTGCGGTTGCACATGGTTGCAGACAGTATTTAAAGTTTAATACAGTCTTGCATTGATTTGGGGTGTAAATTTCAGTAATGATTCTTGTTTAAGTGACAACCACAGATGCCTGGAGGCTTTTTGACATCATATCACACTATCAGCATCTCTCTCATCCCAGGTGATACAGCTCAAGAGAATCGCAAATTAACACTAAAGCAAAGACCAAATAAACATTACCATGCTGAAAATATGAGACAAAGTACACTGAACAGTATTTCCTGTAACACCGTATAAGAGATGCCTGCACACATTATAACACCTCTAAATACACAGGGAGTAAAATATGTTGGGGTTCACGCTCAGCAAGCCTGAAAAGGAAATCCAATATGGGTCTGAAGAGCCACTTACTGGCCCGAAGGGAGATGGGTACGGTTAACAGCCGGCATTGGGAGATATGGCGGTGCCGACAGATTTCAATAAAGCTAACGGGAAATCCTCACAGAGGTTTTTCAAATTAATAGTCCGGTTGAGGAGTCGGGGCAATCATTCTGGCGGAGCTGTCGGAGCGGGCAGCAGATACTGAATAATGAATGCCTGGGCTGCTCGGTGGAGGAAGTGTTTGGACACGAGCAGAGATCTGCTCAGCTGTGACCTTAACAAGCTGCTGTTTCTGAAGACAGGTGCAGGAATGAGCGTAGATGGGAACAATAAAAACATTTAAAAGTCATAGAGATCATGAGTCGTTTGCACAAAGACATGCTTCATATTTAGATAAGTTGCTGGTTTTATTTACTTCAAGACCAGTCAAGACTATCTAAGGGAATGTAACAAAATTGCTGGTCTATTGTTTGATTATTTGTCATGTTCAAGAAACCAATTTGAAATGATTTGACATTTGTGACATAGTGCATTATCCTGCTGGAAATAGCCATCAGAGGATGGGTACATGGTGGTTATAAAGGGATGGACATGGTCAGAAACAATGCTCAGGTAGGCTGTGGCATTATAACGATGCCCAATTGGCACTAAGGGCTTAAAGTGTGCCAAGAAACATCCTCCACACCATTACACCACCAGCTTGCACAGTGGTAACAAGGCATGATGGATCCATTTTCTCATTCTGTTTACGCCAAATTCTGACTCTACCATCTGAATGTCTCAACAGAAATCGAGACTCATCAGACCAGGCAACATTTTTCCAGTCTTCAACTGTCCAATTTTGGTGAGCTCGTGCAAATTGTAGCCTCTTTTTCCTATTTGTAGTGGAGATGAGTGGTACCCGGTGGGGTCTTCTGCTGTTGTAGCCCATCCGTCTCAAGGTTGTGCGTGTTGTGGCTTCACAAATGCTTTGCTGCATACCTCGGTTGTAACGAGTGGTTATTTCAGTCAAAGTTGCTCTTCTATCAGCTTGAATCAGTCGGCCCATTCTCCTCTGACCTTTAGCATCAACAAGGCATTTTCGCCCACAGGAGTGCCGCATACTGGATGTTTTTCCCTTTTCACCCCATTCTTTGTAAACCCTAGAAATGGTTGTGCGTGAAAATCCCAGTAACTGAGCAGATTGTGAAATACTCAGACTGGCCCGTCTGGCACCAACAACCCTGCCACGCTCAAAATTGCTTAAATTAACTTTCTTTCCCATTCTGACATTCAGTTCGGAGTTTAGGAGATTGTCTTGACCAGGACCACACCCCTACATGCATTGAAGCATTAATGAGAAATTGAACAGGTGTTCCTAATAATCCTTTAGGTGAGTGTAAATAAGCAATATCACAAAACACAAATGCTCAACAAGTTACTGAAGTTGCATGCACACCGCCAGTGACTAACAATGGCATAGTGACGCGATCTCATTTATTTCAAAGGAAGCTTGGTCACTTGTGGCGACATGAACGACAGTGACCATTGGTATCAGAAACGTTTAACTTTATGCAACTTTCAGAAGCTACTACCAGTGACTACAATGCTATTGTACAGCACAGTTTATGCAGTAAATTCCTTTAGTGCACTACTCTATACATCTTAGGGATGGGTGGCATTAGTCAAGTAAGTTTGTCATAATAAAAAGCCCAACCACCAACATACAGACTGCAGGCTTATCTGCACCAAAACAAACGTGTTGTTCTGCTTTTAAAGATTAGGGCAGGAGTGATAGAGATCAGGAGGGAAGCTGTTATCATGCATCCCTGCAGAAAACACAGTGCATAAACAACCTGATCCAGTGTGCAGGTGAGACTGTGTTTAACTAGGTCAGGTTTCCCACATCATACAAATAATCTCTGTCTACATAGGCAATAAAAAGGCTTGTCAATCAGAACAGTATATATAAATTGCATTATGATATGCAGATTCATTCTGCATATCATGATTAGCTCAAGGGTAGAACTTTGGGTAAGCTATTTTAAAGGGCAAGGGTTCGAACCAACACGTACTGATAAAATGCATACCTTGTAAGTCACGTCGGATAAAAGTGTCTGCCAAATGTATAACTGTAAATAAATTAATTAAATTAGCTGAAAATCTCAAAATGATCACTCACATGAAAATAATTGATACCATTCATGACATTATATTATGGATTTTATTTCCGATCTATTCAGTGAAGAAAAGGATTGGGGTTGTTGAAGGAATAAAAAGGTTTTGTATAAAAGTTTTTTAGTGAAAACTTGGTTAGTGATGCCTAAAGCTTAAGAATCTGTCATTTAAAGGGGTCATATGATGAGATTTTGAGTGTTAAAAGCTGTGCATACACCGCGTTCCAAATTATTATGCACATGCCATTTTTATTTATTTTTCCAATACAGTCAGTAAGTTTAGAAATTGTATTTTACCCTCAACACTTAAATGAGAGTGTGGATGTTATTCTATTAACGTAGTGATATTACTCACTCCCCGAAAATAGTCCCCTTGGTTACTTTCAATAGCAGGGGACTATTTGCGGGCAGTGCTTCTGCAGCCATGTTACATCAGCAAAGTCCTTGATTATTACGCCAGAATGAGAGTATAGTTTCTAGCCATATCTGCCTAGAAAATCACAACTTTTAATTTTCCGTTGGTCTTAGTTCACGATATACAGTGGCGTGTTTACCCACCATGCAAACCACGCAATTGCTTGGGGCCCCACGGGCTTGGGGGGCCCCCTACTGTCCACAAGCGGTTAACTTATTTAATGATTTTTTATTTAATGATTGCAGAGTTATAAAAAGTCTGCGTGGTAAGCATTCTGCTTTTTTCTTATTTTTTTTTAAGATCACACACTGAAGTTGCAGTACTGTATTAATTACATCATTTTAAATACATCCTATGAGGAATTTGCCAGCAAAGGATATATCTGAGATAGGCTTAAAAATATTTTTCTGTACAAAAGGGAGGCCTTTTGGAAAAAGTTTGGAAACCACTGCGGTAAAACCAAGACCTTTATGTTTTTGACAGATAATGATTCTTTATTCTTTTGAATAAGACAATGGGCACTATTTGTATTTTTAAACCAAGAATTTTTTTCTTAATGTTGGGGCATGGGGGGCCCCAGGTCCTTGGACTTTGCTTAGGGCCCCCAAAATGGTAAACACGCCACTGACAATGTAACTACAGAAGAGTCAAGTTTTATATAGGAAAAATATCAAAACTCTTTGGTTATTTTTAACGTGATGCTAATGGTCTAATCAGATTATATGGATTATGCTAAGCTATGCTAAAAGTGATACTGCCAGACCCGGAGATCGGCTAAATGGATTCCAAAACAGTAAAAATCAAATGTTTAATTCTAGGGAGCTGGGAAATGAAAACCACAACCATTTAGGTCTTAAAAGAAAGTTAACGTCTGAAAAAGAATATGCATGTGTAACAGTATATTGGATCCGGACTATGGTCTTAAAGGGGAAGTTACCTAATTTTGCTCCAGTCTGTCACTCATGTTTATCAAAAGGCATTGAGAGAATATGAAAAAGTTTGGTTCCAAAACGCGATAAAAGCCTTAAAAAAAATAGTTGCCACCAAAATAGTATTGTATCAGGTCAGTATTAAAAAGTAAATTCTTAATTTTACGCAAAATCCGATATCCGCCGTGTTATTTTGTCATCAATTTTATTACCGAAACGGCAGTCTTTTCTGCAGAATGCAATAAATCCACTCAACCAATCATATAGCGCACCATTCCACGCATTGTAAATAATAATTGTGGCACTTTGAATACACACAGAATCCAAGTTTTCCTCATCTACTTTGTACTTCATGATCAACAAACAAACAAAAACAAAATAACACTTTTGATGGCATTGATAAACCTGTGGTGGTTTTCTGTGGCCGGTAAGAAACGTAAGCCATCAAAATCTAATAATTTATGTGAGAGGCACTCGGGCGAAGGAAAAATGCCGGCTGTTGCGTTTTCTCAACCGACAGCATCAAGCTTCTGTCATGCTAACACATTGACACCAGGGGATCTTTTGAAAAACTTTACATTATTCCATTATTTCTATTAGTTCTCAATGAAAATCAAGCAGGACCAAAACATTTTACAGCTGATCGCTGTAAAAAAAGTTCAGCGACGACGTCCCAAGTATAACCGCAGCTATGACAGTATTCTTAATATGACAAAGTAAGTGTTTTGATTAATGCCGTTAATGTTTATTTTTTAATCAGTGTATACTACTAGTCAACTAAATGAATATAACATGGCAAAGATGAATGCACATTTATATATTGATTAGATTTATAGCATTTTGACAAAAAAACTTTTATTGCACTTAATCAGTTAAAGGTGTAGTGTGTAATTTTTAGAAGGATCTCTTGAAAGAAATGCAAGATAATATACAAAACTAAATTATCAGTGGTGTATACCTGTTAAAATGAACCGTTATGTTTTTTTAACCTTAGAATGAGACGTTTTTATCTACATACACCGAGGGTCCCCTTACATGGAAGTCGCCATTTTGTGCCGCCATGTTTCTACAGAAGCCCTTAACGGACAAACCTTTTTACTAAGTTGTCTCCGACGATGAAATGTTTGTCTGGTGGTGGCTATCGTATAGCTTCTTTATGCATTTCAAAAGCAAGGGTTGGGCAGTTGACTGAGCCGTTGGTTGCAATTTGCCACCTCACCACTAGATGCCGCAAAAATTTACACACTGCACCTTTGAATAATCAGTTTTTATAATAAATCTTTGAAAATCAAATTATGGATTTGAATTTTTTATGTTATTATAACCTAAAGATGCTATGTAAAAGTTTGTAACAGAAAAAAGTGGTTTTCATCTTGTCACTTTCTATCACGTTTTTACCGAAATTAGTCAAAATGGATTTAATGTGTTTTAGAACCAAACTCTTCATATATACAGTATATTATTTATTATCCTTATTACATCACTGACTGTTTATGTTCAGTGAGCTTGAGGTTTTTTTTGTCTTCTGTTTTTGTGCTTGTAAAAGTTTTTGTGAGAATTATTGTTTTATTAATGAATTAAATGTGTTTTAAACCTTAAACCGTGTAGACACATTGCATTACAACAAATACTCTGTTCACAGTGCTTTCTTGAAGAGCTCAAAATTAGACAGACATGCTTTCCTTTTCACAGCCGAAATGTCATATGCCACAACACATTGGCCTGTAAGCTGAGGAATGAACTCAGGCAGATGCCTGTGCATGATTTACACTCACAAACCATTACTAACTGCTGGGTGCATTTTCCTAAATGTGCATAAAGTTTAATTTTCACTATACAGCGTGATGCAGTCGCATTAATAACAGCAAACAAAAGCTGGTCTGGCTGAGCAAATGTCATTACACGCATGTCGATCCGCATGTGACTGTATGGGAAAGACGTAGAGTCAGCAACTAGATGTTTGCCGCACTGGTTCACTGTTTGGCCTGCCCCAATGCAAAAAATCGCCAGTCCCCTAATGTTGGAAACGTTTGAAAGATGGAGTTGAATGGATCTCATTCACAGACTGAGATGTCCAGACATGTTCTCACATAAGGTGCATGCAAAATCTCTGCTTACGATAAATTAAAGTTATACACACATGAATGTACAGTAATCTAGATTAGTCCAAGCAAAAAATAATCCTGACATGTAACACCACAACAGCACAAGGCCTGTAACATCTCAAGCTGTGCATGAGAAAAAGACATCCAAAATGTGCTTGAACGGCTATAAAGATGCTGTGCATCACATAAAGCTGCTCTCAGTAATTAAATCGATCCAATTAAAAACTGTAATATAAGTTTATCTCTTCGCCAGTAACAAGCACCCGAGGGACATGAAATAAGAGACAAGGGAAAGAAACTGAGGGGGGAGGACATCCAGAAATTGTAATACCAGAATAAATCAAATTTCTGTTCTGTATGGCACTTCCAATTAAAGCATTGGATGTATGGGTGAAACATTAACGAGATTAAAACACCCGATAGATTTTTGTTATGTCACAGGCCCAAACCGTCATTTTCTACTTGCATGTGGTATTATGGGATGTACACTATTGCCTGAACCGTTCTGTTACTCCCTCTTTTCCTCCTTTATACTCCATTTCAAACTTTTCACCTTATGTATGACCCAGTTTAGCGACTTACTTCCCCAGGTAAGCTTAGCTCGCTGTGTCAGCCCTGCAGACAGCCTCCCCACAAATGCCATCTCCACACGAGCTTTCCAGTACCTCTGGTTGCATCTGCAGGTGATGTGTATTTGGTTTGTCACTGTGACTGTATTAAACTAGTCAGACTGCCTACAGTACACTCATCGGCCATCTGATGCTAACTGGACAACAGCAAAGATGTCCCTGGAAACTTGATAAATATTTTTTACAGTAAAAATATCTAAAAATTATTAAATTAAGATGCTTTTTCTTGATGAGCAAAATGACACAAGAAAATAAGTCTAGTTTTTAGACCAAAAATATCTCATTTAAGTTATTTTGTGCATAAAACAAGCAAAAAAATCTGCCAATGGGGTAAAAAAAATTTTTTTTGAAAACTTTCTTGAATTTAGTGTTTAAGAAAAATGTTTAAGATTTTTTTTGCTTACCCCATTGGCAGATTTTTTTCGCTTGTTTAATCCAAAAATTCACTTCAATTTCATATTTTTGGTCAAAAAACTAGATTTTTTTTCTTGAAAATCATTTTTTGCAGTGTAAGAAGCAATTTTAGAAGAAGGACTTACTGTACACTGCAAAAAATGATTTTCAAGAAAAAAAAATCTTAGTATTTTTGTCTTGTTTTCAGTAAAAATATCTAATAATTCTTAAATTAAGATGCTTTTTTTTGATGAGCCAAACAACCCAAGAAAATAAGTCTAGTTTTTAGACCAAAAATATCTAATTTAAGTTATTTTGTGCATAAAAAAGCAAAAAATCTTGAAACATTTTCTTAAACACTAAATTCAAGAAAAATAGAAGAAACATTTTCTTACCCCATTGGCAGAGTTTTGTGCTTGTTTTATGCACAAAATCACTAACATTTTATATTTTTGATCTAAAAACTAGACTTATTTTCTTGGGTCGTTTTGCTCATCAAGGAAAAGCATCTTAATTCAAGAATATTTAGATATTTTTACTGAAAATAAGGCAAAAATACTAAGAATTTTTTTCTTGAAAATCATTTTTGCAGTGTAATATAACTATATTATTATCAGTATAAAGACATTACATAATGAACTGTATAGTTTTTATTACCTTAGAATGAGCCGTTTTTATCTACATACAAATACATACAAAATGTATTTATTTTTTGCTTGTTTTATGCACAAAATCACTTAAATTTGATATTTTTGGTCTAAAAAAAGATTAATTTTCTTGGGTCGTTTTGCTCATCAAATTTAAGAATTTTTAGATAATTTTTACTGAAAACAAGACGAAAATACTAAGATTTATTTTCTTGAAAATAATTTTTTGCAGTGTACAGTAAGTCCTTCTTCTAAAATCAAGATGCATTTCCTTGATGAGCAGAATGACCTAAGAAAATATTTCTAGTTTTTGACAAAAAATATTAAATTTAAGTGATTTTGTGCATAAAACAAGCAAAACTGCTAATGGGGTGAGAAAAAAACTTGAACTTTGTTCACTGTAAAAAAAAATCCGTAGAAATTGCAGCTGGGTTGCCGGTAATTTACCGTAGATTTAAATTTATGTTATTTACTGGCAACATTTTGTTCAAAGTTGAATGAACATTTAACATTTACAAGTCTTTGTCTTTACAGAGTAAAACTAAAAAAACAGCATCAAGCAAAACGTTCTGGGAAACAAAATCTGAAGCAAAAAACAGAAAAAGGTTGATGATGATTTCTGGTTCCCAGAATGCTTTGCATGAGGCTGTTATTGTATAGTTTTATTCTGTAAAGATAAAGACTTGTTAATATTTAATATTTATTTAACTTTGAACAAACTCTTGCCAGTAAATAACATAAATTTAAATCTACGGTAAATTACCGGCAACCCAGCTCCAATAACATTGTAATTTCTACAGGTTTTTTTTACAGTGAAACCCTTAGGGCCTGTTTACACAAGAACGTTTGAGGGTGAAAATGTAAAAATATTTATTAAAATTTTCGTTTACACAACGACAGCATTTCTGGGGCTTAAAAATGCAAAAAAGTGAAACCACCCTGGAAATCCTAAAAACGATGCCATTCCATCTAAAGGGTAAAAACCCTAAAGTCTGCTCACGGTGGTTCTTGTCGCGTACGCGTTTACGTCACAAGGGCTGTTTCTCAATATGCGTTCTTCAGCGATCTTGCGTCCTTGTGCCCTCGCTTTACATCATCATTAACCATCGAAGTTCAATTCTCAAGAACCCAAGTACAAACGACGCATGAAAACAATCGGATGTGTTCTTGATATCCAGGATGCATCGAGTGCAGACTTTCGTGCTGAAATCGCTTAACGCCCCAGAAGTCATTGCGGCAAAACAATGGCAGAAGTCAGGTGACCAACAGGAAGATCGCACACATCTCAATTCTCACAAGTGCGTTCTGTTTTCTTACGACCTTCTGAATTCGTTCTACCAAGGTCGCCTGGCAAGACCAGTCTCCACAAGAATGCAAGTCCGTTCTTTGCGTTCTTTGAATTGAGAGACAGCCAAGATGTCAGATTATTTCAATACATCGGACTTTCAGGTTGCCATAGCAGCTCTGATAAATATACAAGAGTCTTTCCAGCAGTTGTACGAAATACAGCTACAGTAGTACTACTGGTCAGAGAAGGCGCATTTATTACCTCCTTCAAATTGTTGATGCGCCAATTCGTCAAAGGCAAACCAGACTGCTTTGGACGAGACTTGGGAGAACAAGGAAGAAGGTTGTACGCAGGCTTGCGGACTTGGGGTTGTTGTGTGTCAGTGCTTCACATTGCCACCTAGCCGCCTGGAATGCATACTAAATCGAATATTACACACTTTTGCGTGATAACGCAATGCCACTTTTGCATTTTATTTTTAGATTGTTTCCGTGAAAATTCAATTCTTAATTCAAGAAAAATTCAAGGAAAAAAAATATTTCTAAAAATTAAATTTTTTTCTTGTTTTCAGTAAAAATATCTAAAAAATTCTTAAATTAAGATGCTTTTTCTTGATGAGCAAAATGACCCAAGAAAATAAGAGTAGTTTTTAGACCAAAAATATAAAATGTAAGTTTGTGCATAAAACAAGCAAAAAAAATCTGTCAATGGGGTAGGCAAAAAATCTTGAAAATTTTTCTTAAACACTAAATTCAAGAAAAATTCAAGAAAAATTTTCTTACCCCTTTGGCAGAGTTTTGTGCTTGTTTTATGCACAAAATCATTTAAATTTTATATTTTTGGCCTACAAACTAGACTTATTTTCTTGGGTCGTTTTGCTCTTCAAGAAAAAGCATCTTCATTCAAGACTTTTTAGATATTTTTACTGAAAACAAGACAAAAATACTAAGAATTTTTTTTCCTGAAAATCATTTTTTGCAGTGTAATATAACTATATTATCAGTGGTGTATAAAGACATTACGTAATGAACTGTATTGTTTTTATTACCTACAAACTGCAGAGCGTGTTTTGTCACTACATTGTCTCGGACGATAAGGTTTGTCCTTTCGTTGCTACCGTAGCTTCACTATGCGTTTTGAAAAGGAGGGGTGAGCTGTGGACTGAGCCGTTGGTTGCAATTCACAGTGTCACGCTAGATGCCACAAAAATCTACACAGTTGCCATCTAATCACCAAATCTGCCTTTATTGTCCCTTAAAAGAAATCTAAACAATGAAACACTAATTATATATTTAAAGAATTCATTGTGTTCCATTTTAATGTGCAAATTTAAAAGAACTTCTAAGTTACTGTACAGTAAGTGTGCAAGTTAATGTCATGGCTGTTCGCCAGGAGACATTTAGGATGAAGAATTACAATGGGAATTATGGGACAGGCTACATCACTTCAGAGAGATAAATTGCTTGCAAACATGCAGTTAGGATGGTCTCACCGGGGAATGTTCCAGATACTATGGCTCCATGCCAACAGAAAAGACTCCAGCAAAGCAAAAACCTTCTCCGAGGTAAAGTTTGTAGCAGTGCATTAAAATATAAAAACATTGCAGGCGGTGATGGGGTGTAGACCACCATGATGTCATGATGCACAAATGATTATTTTTTAGAGAAGGGGCATATTGCATGCACGGTTGAAGTGCCATGCAGAATCTCCCTGTCTGATTTGTTCAATAACAATGTAGCAGTACACATTACATGTTATATGAATGAGATTTCATTAAACGTCTCTTAAGCTTCCCACAATCCCCATTCAATCACAAAGGTTCAGCATGGGCAACTGCAAATTTTGGTCATTCTGTAACGTACAACTCAACAAGGGTTTCTCCTCTGTAATAAAAGCTCTTGTCCAGTTGCATACGGCATATCTGCTGGTCCACGTCAATGAGCAGTGACTCCACGCGTGACCATTTGGAGCGGGATGAAATTATGTCAATGATGGAAACAGTGATGTTTGGCCAATCCAGCCCTTTTTTTTATTTAAATCTGTTTTCCACAATCTTCCATTATAATCTACAATTCAATTGGCTTACAAACCGCTTGAGGTGGTCTCTCTGCATTTAACAATCCTCTCCTCGGCCTCTGGGGAGTCTTGCACATCTTGTCTTGATTTGCTTTAAAGGAAAAAGGATTTCTAACAGCTATACAACGCAATACCCTGCATGCATTTCTATTTATGTTCAAGTCAAAATAAGCAGTCAGACTTGTGTTAAATCATTCTGGAAGCAGAGGATAAGAAACCCAGCAAGGGGTAGAAATAACAATGAACTGTTGTCAAATTATCACCAAATGTAGAACGGTCGAATCGAAATTTCAACCGGGAAAGTTTTTATTCTTTCTGAATGTTAGTTTTTAATAACAAACCCATGGGCTCCTTGCACAAGGTATGACTTAAGCAGAAATCAAATTATGTGCTGCTAAGAAAAAAATCTGTCAGGACAAACTTTGCATGCTTGCTTGACAAAGCTTTTCCCCAACTGCAAGTTTATATATGTCTTAGTACTGCAGGATATTACAAAATAATTGAAATATTGCAAATGTACATGTTGTTTTGCAATAACTGTATGATGTTAATACTTTAATTTATGTGTAGTCAAAGTTAAGGTCAATTCAAATATGAGAGAGACTGAGAGAGTGATGCTTTCTTGAAAGAATGAGAAACATGAACAGTATGCTGGTTATTAGGGGTCAAGCACCGAAGGTGCTGTGACACCTATTGGAATTGTTAGGGGTCAAGCACCGAAGGTGCTGAGACACCTATTGTAATTGTTAGTATTATTAGGGGTCAAGCACCGAAGGTGCTGAGACACCTATTGTAATTGTTAGTATTATTAGGGGTCAAGCACCGAAGGTGCTGAGACACCTATTGGAATTGTACTTTTTTCTTCTTCTTAGCCATTGGTGTCTATGGCAGCCCTATGAACCGTATGTAGGAAAATGATGAAATTTGGCACAGTTGTAGTGGTGGTCATAAATAGTCATTTGGCCAAAAATTGGGTCTCTAGCAATAACTCTATAGCGCCACCATCATCTCAAAAATTCAATGTTCAAATGGTTATAACTCATGATCCATTTGCTCTATGAAAATTCTACTTAGTACACGTGATTGCTCTCCTCATGCTTATTGTTTTTAATACCTTACAGTAAGATTCCACCCATTACAGTAGCGGCCATTTTGAAATGTACCGTATTTCGTTTTTTCGCTACTCCTCCTTCAAATTTGGATCAATTCTTATGAGATTTGGCACATGTGATCTTTGGAGTGAGCCGCATAGAAATGACTGAACAGAATTTTGATATTTTTCTTTATTTAAAAGTAATTAATGCGTGAACTTAACGAGATTGACGCAAAATTGGTTCTGAAGCTGTATCTCGGTCATTCTTTGATCAATCAAGATGAAATTTGGTACGCTTCATGTTGACCATGAAATGGGGGTCCATGCCAAATTTGGTGACAGCGCCACCTATGGGTCATGAGATAGTAAAAAAGGCTATTTTTGCGCATAACTTCTGAATCGTTTGTCAGAAAATTATGATCTTGGTGTCTACGGATTCCTTACCTCATGCCGCATCTGTCGATGTGTATTATGCCGGGTTTGACCGAACCGCCTGTCCGCCATTTTGAAATTTGTCATAAATTGTTATAACTTTTGAAGTATTGGATATATTGGCGCAAAAATCGGTAGGAAGCTTTGGCATGATGTCCTGATTGTATCTGGGAAGTCAGAATACAGCGCCACCTAGGGGTTATAAACTATAACAGTTCTTATAAAACTGCTCATAACTTCTGAATACTTTGTCGGATATTAATTTTCTTTGTGAAATTGTATTCACTGGTTTATGCCGATTGCAACGATACCTCGTTTGTCATTTTCCATCATTCTGTTCATGTGTTATTGTAAGGCATATGGTAAATGATTTTTTCGCTACTCCTTTTACAAATTTTGTTTATTTTATGCCAGGTTCTGCTCGTATAATGTTTGGAGCAATCCGCACAGAAATGACTGAACAGATTTTTTTTGCACCTAGGAATTTTTTTGAGAAAAACCTCTGTAAAGTTGATCGTCCCTGTGATGTTGTCTATTTGTCATAGTTAATTACTTTATATTACATTTTATAGCGTTACTCTACGGAATGTTCTTCTTGTCTTCAATCTCACTTGAGCTTTTTGATTCTCATATACATTGTATTTCTGTGATTTCTGCTCTGCGGTGTCATTTCTACATCTTTGGTGATTGGCATATGTCAATGCTTGCATTTCTGTAATCTCTTTCCTGCTGCCCTTTGAGCTGTGTCTGCTGAGTGGCGCATCCACTAAGTCGTATGCATAGAGATCCTGAGTTCATGGGTTTGAATCCCACCTGAGGCAGGTGTTAATTTCTTCTATTAAAGTTTTGTTCTTTCCCACCTATTCTTCTTGACCTGTCTGAAGTTCACATATGTTCTATTTTTGCCATGTTTTCTGTTGCTGCTCTGCACTGCGGTAGTTCTGCTCTGTCATTGCAACGCTTTGGGTACTTGCTGCGCTTTGTGTTCTTGATGCACCTTGGGTGGTCAGTGAGCATTGGGTGATTGATACCTTCTATGTTGCTTGCTGTGCTTTGGGTGCTCATTGCGCTAAAGGTGCTTGGCCCCGAATCGCTGCTTGCAGCTATATTTAGGGGTCAAGCACCGAAGGTGCTGAGACACCTATTGCAATTGTTAGTATTATTAGGGGTCAAGCACCGAAGGTGCTGAGACACCTATTGTAATTAGGGGTCAAGCACCGAAGGTGCTGTGACACCTATTGGAATTGTTAGTATTATTATTATTCTGCTTCTTCTTCTTCTTCTTAGCCATAGGCGTCTATGGCAGCCCTATGAACCGTACATAGGAAAATGATGAAATTTGGCACAGTTGTAGTGGTGGTCTTAAAAAGTCATGTGACCAAAAATGGGGTCTCTAGTACTAACTCTATAGCGCCACCAGCAGTTCAAAAATTCAATGTTCAAATGGTTATAACTGCTGATCCGCTTGATCTATGAAAATTCTACTTAGTACACGTGATTGCTCTCCTCATGCTTGTTGATTTTAATACCTTACAGTAAAACTCCACCCATTACAGTAGCGGCCATTTTGAAATGTACAGTATTTCGTTTTTTCGCTACTCCTCCTTCAAATGTGGTTCAATTCTTATGAGATTTGGCACAGATGATCTTTGGAGTGAGCCGCATAGAAATGACCGAACAGAATTTTGATATTTATCTTTGTTTAAAAGTAATAAATGCGCAAACTTAACGAGGTTGACGCAAAAATGGTTCTGAAGCTGTAGCTCAGTCATTCTTTGATCAATTGAAATGAAATTTGGTACACTTCATGTGGACCATGAACTTGGGGTCCATGCCAAATTTGGTGACAGCGCCACCTATGGGTCATGAGATAATAAAATAGGCTATTTTTGCCCATAACTTCTGAACTGTTTGTCAGAAAATTATGATCTTGATGTCTATGGATTCCTTACCTCATGCCGCATCTGTCGATGTGTATTATGCCGGGTTTGACCGCACCGCCTGTCCGCCATTTTGAAATTTCACATAATTTGTTATATTTTTGGAAATATTGGACATATCCGCGCAAAAATTAGTAAGGAGCTTCGACTTGATGTCCTGAAGGTACCTGGGAAGTCAGAGTACAGCGCCAGCTAGGGGTTATAAACTATAACAGTTTTTATGGAACTGCTTATAACTTCTGAATACTTGTCTGATATTATATTTTTGCCATCTTTACTGTTGTTGCTCCGCACTGCAGTGGTTCTGCTCTGCATTTGCTTTGCTTCGGGTTCGGGCTCTGTATTGCGCTCTTTCTGCGCTTTGCGCATTTGCTGCGTCGTGCCGTTTTTGCTGTGCTTTGGGTGCTCATTGCGCTGAAGGTGCTTGACCCCGTATCGCTGCTTGCAGCTATATTTAGGGGTCAAGCACCGAAGGTGCTGAGACACCTATTGTAATTGTTAGTATTATTATTATTATTAGGGGTCAAGCACCGAAGGTGCTGAGACACCTATTGTAATTGTTAGTATTATTATTATTATTATTCTGCTTCTTCTTCTTCTTCTTAGCCATAGGCGTCTATGGCAGCCCTATGAACCGTACATAGGAAAATGATGAAATTTGGCACAGTTGTAGTGGTGGTCTTAAAAAGTCATGTGACCAAAAATGGGGTCTCTAGTACTAACTCTATAGCGCCACCAGCAGTTCAAAAATTCAATGTTCAAAGGGTTATAACTTCTGATCCGCTTGATCTATGAAAATTCTACTTAGTACACGTGATTGCTCTCCTCATGCTTGTTGATTTTAATACCTTACAGTAAAACTCCACCCATTACAGTAGCGGCCATTTTGAAATGTACAGTATTCCATTTTTTCGCTACTCCTCCTTCAAATGTTGTTCAATTCTTATGAGATTTGGCACAGATGATCTTTGGAGTAAGCCGCATAGAAATGACTGAACAGAATTTTGATATTTATCTTTGTTCAAAAGTAATAAATGCGCAAACTTAACGAGGTTGACGCAAAAATGGTTCTGAAGCTGTAGCTCAGTCATTCTTTGATCAATTGAAATGAAATTTGGTACACTTCATGTGGACCATGAACTTGGGGTCCATGCCAAATTTGGTGACAGCGCCACCTATGGGTCATGAGATAATAAAATAGGCTATTTTTGCCCATAACTTCTGAACTGTTTGTCAGAAAATTATGATCTTGATGTCTATGGATTGCTTACCTCATGCCGCATCTGTCGATGTGTATTATGCCGGGTTTGACCGAACCGCCTGTCCGCCATTTTGAAATTTCACATAATTTGTTATATTTTTTGAACTATTGGACATATCCGCGCAAAAATTAGTAAGGAGCTTCGACATGATGTCCTGAAGGTACCTGGGAAGTCAGAGTACAGCGCCACCTAGGGGTTATAAACTATAACAGTTCTCATGGAACTGCTTATAACTTCTGAATACTTTGTCTGATATTAATTTCTTTGTGAAATTGTATTCACTGGTTTATGCCGATTGCAACGATGCCTCGTTTGTCATTTTCCAACATTCTGTTCATGTGTTATTGTAAAGCATATGGTAGATTATTTTTTCGCTACTCCTTTTACAAATGTTGTTTATTTTATGCCAGGTACTGCTCGTATAATGTTTGGAGCAATCCGCACAGAAATGACCGAACAGATTTTTGATATTCTGTTCTCTTTCTTAGAAATACCACTCCAAAGTTGACCGTGCCTGTGACGTTGTCTATTTGTCATAGTAAATTAATGTGACTGTATATTACATTGTATAGCATTACTATACAGAATGATGTTCTTGTCTTCAATCTCATTTGAGCTTTTTGATTCCCATATACATTGTATTTCTGATAGTTCTGCTCTGCACTGTCAGTTCTGCATCTGTGTTGATTGGCACACGTCAATCCTTGAAGCACCTAAGCTGTTTTTTGCTGCCCTTTGAGCTGTGTTAGCTGAGTTGCGCATCTGGTTAACCACATGCCATGAGATTCTGAGGTCATGGGTTCAAACCCCATGTGCAGTGATATTTTGTCTTAACTTTTTTCTCACTTAAGTTTTGTGATTTTCATACAATACATTGTATTTCAGTTATTTGTGCTCTCTGTTGTTATTTCTGCACGTTTGGTAATTGCTGGATATCAATGTTTACAGCTCTAAATCTCTATTCTATAGCTTGGACACACCAACTCAGTGGTTTAATCGTTTACTCAGTGGCGCATGCGGTTAGTGCGTTGCTTTGGGAACCTGAGGTCATGGGTTCGAATCCCATGTGCAGTGGTTTTTGTCTTAACTTTTTTCTCACTTAAGTTTTGTGATTTTCATACAATACATTGTATTTCAGTTATTTGTGCTCTCTGTTGTTATTTCTGCACGTTTGGTAATTGCTGGATATCAATGTTTACAGCTCTAAATCTCTATTCTATAGCTTGGACACACCAACTCAGTGGTTTAATCGTTTACTCAGTGGCGCATGCGGTTAGTGCGTTGCTTTGGGAACCTGAGGTCATGGGTTTGAATCCCAGCTCTTACTTTCACTTATTGAGATTTCCTTTTGTGTTCCCTTTAACACGTTCTTCTCGACCTGTCTGGTTTTCCACACGTGTTATATTTTTGCCATCTTTACTGTTGTTGCTCCGCACTGCAGTGGTTCTGCTCTGCATTTGCTTTGCTTCGGGTTCGGGCTCTGTATTGCGCGCTTTCTGCGCTTTGCGCATATGCTGCGTCGTGTGGTTTTTGCTGTGCTTTGGGTGCTCATTGCGCTGAAGGTGCTTGACCCCGCAATTGCTGCTTGCAGCTATATTTAGGGGTCAAGCACCGAAGGTGCTGAGACACCTATTGGAATTGTACTTTTTTCTTCTTCTTAGCCATTGGTGTCTATGGCAGCCCTATGAACCGTATGTAGGAAAATGATGAAATTTGGCACAGTTGTAGTGGTGGTCATAAATAGTCATGTGGCCAAAAATGGGGTCTCTAGCAGTAACTCTATAGCGCCACCATCATCTCAAAAATTCAATGTTCAAATGGTTATAACTCATGATCCATTTGCTCTATGAAAATTCTACTTAGTACACGTGATTGCTCTCCTCATGCTTATTGTTTTTAATACCTTACAGTAAGACTCCACCCATTACAGTAGCGGCCATTTTGAAATGTACAGTATTTCGTTTTTTCGCTACTCCTCCTTCAAATGTTGTTCAATTCTTATGAGATTTGGCACAGATGATCTTTGAAGTAAGCCGCATAGAAATGACTGAACAGAATTTTGATATTTTTCTTTATTTAAAAGTAATTAATGCGTGAACTTAACAAGATTGACGCAAAATTGGTTCTGAAGCTGTATCTCGGTCATTCTTTGATCAATCGAGATGAAATTTGGTACGCTTCATGTCGACCATGAACTGGGGGTCCATGCCAAATTTGGTGACAGCGCCACCTATGGGTCATGAGATAGTAAAAAAGGCTATTTTTGCGCATAACTTCTGAATCGTTTGTCAGAAAATTATGATATTGGTGTCTACGGATTCCTTACCTCATGCCGCATCTGTCGATGTGTATTATGCCGGGTTTGACCGAACCGCCTGTCCGCCATTTTGAAATTTGTCATAAATTGTTATAACTTTTGAAGTATTGGATATATTGGCGCAAAAATCGGTAGGAAGCTTTGGCATGATGTCCTGATTGTATCTGGGAAGTCAGAATACAGCGCCACCTAGGGGTTATAAACTATAACAGTTCTTATAGAACTGCTCATAACTTCTGAATACTTTGTCGGATATTAATTTTCTTTGTGAAATTGTATTCACTGGTTTATGCCGATTGCAACGATACCTCGTTTGTCATTTTCCATCATTCTGTTCATGTGTTATTGTAAGGCATATGGTAAATGATTTTTTCGCTACTCCTTTTACAAATTTTGTTTATTTTATGCCAGGTTCTGCTCGTATAATGTTTGGGGCAATCCGCACAGAAATGACTGAACAGATTTTTCTTGCACCTAGGAATTTTTTTGAGAAAAACCTCTGTAAAGTTGATCGTCCCTGTGATGTTGTCTATTTGTCATAGTTAATTACTTTATATTACATTTTATAGCGTTACTCTACGGAATGTTCTTCTTGTCTTCAATCTCACTTGAGCTTTTTGATTCTCATATACATTGTATTTCTGTGATTTCTGCTCTGCGGTGTCATTTCTACATCTTTGGTGATTGGCATATGTCAATGCTTGCATTTCTGTAATCTCTTTCCTGCTGCCCCTTGAGCTGTGTCTGCTGAGTGGCGCATCCACTAAGTCGTATGCATAGAGATCCTAAGTTCATGGGTTCGAATCCCACCTGAGGCAGGTGTTAATTTCTTCTATTAAAGTTTTGTTCTTTCCCACCTATTCTTCTTGACCTGTCTGTAGTTCACATATGTTCTATTTTTGCCATGTTTTCTGTTGCTGCTCTGCACTGCGGTGGTTCTGCTCTGTCATTGCAATGCTTTGGGTACTTGCTGCGCTTTGTGTTCTTGATGCACCTTGGGTGGTCAGTGAGCATTGGGTGATTGATACCTTCTATGTTGCTTGCTGTGCTTTGGGTGCTCATTGCGCTAAAGGTGCTTGGCCCCGAATCGCTGCTTGCAGCTATATTTCTTCTTAATCTTAATCTTAATCTTAATCTTAATCTTCCCCAATGGGAGTCTATGGCAGCCCTATGAACCGTATATAGGAAAATGATGAAATTTGGCACAGTTGTAGTGGTGGTCATAAATAGTCATTTGGCCAAAAATGGGGTCTCTAGCAGTAACTCTATAGCGCCACCATCATCTCAAAAATTCAATGTTCAAATGGTTATAACTCGTGATCCATTTGCTCTATGAAAATTCTACTTAGTACACGTGATTGCTCTCCTCATGCTTATTGTTTTTAATACCTTACAGTAAGACTCCACCCATTACAGTAGCGGCCATTTTGAAATGTACAGTATTTCGTTTTTTCGCTACTCCTCCTTCAAATTTGGTTCAATTCTTATGAGATTTGGCACATGTGATCTTTGGAGTGAGCCGCATAGAAATGACTGAACAGAATTTTGATATTTTTCTTTATTTAAAAGTAATTAATGCGTGAACTTAACGAGATTGACGCAAAATTGGTTCTGAAGCTGTATCTCGGTCATTCTTTGATCAATCGAGATGAAATTTGGTACGCTTCATGTCGACCATGAACTGGGGGTCCATGCCAAATTTGGTGACAGCGCCACCTATGGGTCATGAGATAGGAAAAAAGGCTATTTTTGCGCATAACTTCTGAATCGTTTGTCAGTATATTATGATCTTGGTGTCTACGGATTCCTTGGCTCATGCCGCATCTGTCGATGTGTATTATGCCGGGATTGACCGAACCGTCTGTCCGCCATTTTGAAATTTGTGATAATTTGCTATAACTTTTGAAGTATCGGATATATCGGCGCAAACATCGGTAGGGAGCTTCGGCATGATGTCCTGAGGAAATCAGAGTACAGCGCCACCTAGGGGTTATAAACTATAACAGTTCTTATCGAATTGCTTATAACTTCTGAATTCTTTGGCATGTAAGCTCTTTTCTGCCGACCCTTGAGCTGTGTCTACTGAGTGGCGCATCTGTTAAGTCGTATGCATAGAGATCCTGAGTTCATGGGTTCGAATCCAGCCTGAGGCAGGTGTTAATTTCTTCTATTAAAGTTTTGTTCTTTCCCACCTATTCTTCCTGACCTGTCTGTAGTTCACATATGTTCTATTTTTGTCATGTTTTCTGTTGCTGCTCTGCACTGCGGTGGTTCTGATCTGTGATTGCTATGCTTTGGGTACTTGCTGCGCCTTGTGTTCTTGATTCACCTTGGGTGCTCAATGCGCATTGGGTCATTGATACCTTCTATGTTGTTTGCTATGCTTTGGGTGCTCATTTCGCTAAAGCTGCTTGGCCCCGAATCGCTGCTTGCAGCTATATTTGTTAGTATTATTATTATTATTCTGCTTCTTCTTCTTCTTAGCCATAGGCGTCTATGGCAGCCCTATGAACCGTACATAGGAAAATGATGAAATTTGGCACAGTTGTAGTGGTGGTCTTAAAAAGTCATGTGACCAAAAATGGGGTCTCTAGTACTAACTCTATAGCGCCACCAGCAGTTCAAAAATTCAGTGTTCAAAGGGTTATAACTTCTGATCCGCTTGATCTATGAAAATTCTACTTAGTACACGTGATTGCTCTCCTCATGCTTGTTGATTTTAATACCTTACAGTAAAACTCCACCCATTACAGTAGCGGCCATTTTGAAATGTACAGTATTCCATTTTTTCGCTACTCCTCCTTCAAATTTGGTTCAATTGTTATGAAATTTGGCACAGATGATCTTTGGAGTAAGCCGCATAGAAATGACTGAACAGAATTTTGATATTTATCTTTGTTCAAAAGTAATAAATGCGCAAACTTAACGAGGTTGACGCAAAAATGGTTCTGAAGCTGTAGCTCAGTCATTCTTTGATCAATTGAAATGAAATTTGGTACACTTCATGTGGACCATGAACTTGGGGTCCATGCCAAATTTGGTGACAGCGCCACCTATGGGTCATGAGATATGAAAATAGGCTATTTTTGCCCATAACTTCTGAACTGTTTGTCAGAAAATTATGATCTTGATGTCTATGGATTGCTTATCTAATGCCGCATCTGTCGATGTGTATTATGCCGGGTTTGATCGAACCGCCTGTCCGCCATTTTGAAATGTACAGTATTCCATTTTTTCGCTACTCCTCCTTCAAATGTTGTTCAATTCTTATGAGATTTGGCACAGATGATCTTTGGAGTAAGCCGCATAGAAATGACTGAACAGAATTTTGATATTTATCTTTGTTCAAAAGTAATAAATGCGCAAACTTAACGAGGTTTACGCAAAAATGGTTCTGAAGCTGTAGCTCAGTCATTCTTTGATCAATTGAAATGAAATTTGGTACACTTCATGTGGACCATGAACTTGGGGTCCATGCCAAATTTGGTGACAGCGCCACCTATGGGTCATGAGATAATAAAATAGGCTATTTTTGCCCATAACTTCTGAACTGTTTGTCAGAAAATCATGATCTTGATGTCTATGGATTGCTTACCTCATGCCGCATCTGTTGATGTGAATTATGCCGGGTTTGACCGAACCGCCTGTCCGCCATTTTGAAATTTCACATAAATTGTTATATTTTTTGAACTATTGGACATATCCGCGCAAAAAATGGTAAGGAGCTTTGACATGATGTCCTGAAGGTACCTGGGAAGTCAGAGTACAGCGCCACCTAGGGGTTATAAACTATAACAGTTCTTATTGAACTGCTTATAACTTCTGAATACTTTGTCTGATATACATTTTCTTTGTGAAATTGGATTCACTGTTTTATGCCGATCGCAACGATACCTCGTTTGTCATTTTCCAACATTATGTTCATGTGTTATTGTAAGGCATATGGTAAATGATTTTTTCGCTACTCCTTTTACAAATTTTGTGTATTTTATGTCAGGTTCTGCTCGTATAATGTTTGGAGCAATCCGCACAGATGTGACCGAACAGATTTTTGATATTCTGTTCTCTTTCTTAGAAATACCACTCTAAAGTTTACCGTGCTTGTGACGTTGTCTATTTGTCATAGTAATAAATTAATGTATATTACATTGTATAGCATCACTATACAGAATGATCTGCTTGTCTTCAATCTCACTTGAGCTCATGTACATTTTATTTCTGTTATTTCTGCTTCAGCTGTGTCTTTCCTGCATCGTTGGTGATTGACATATGTTAATCCTTTCAGCTCTCTAATCTCTTGTCTGCTGCCTCATGAACTGTGTCAACTGACTGGCGCATATAGTTAATCGTATGCATTGAGATTGTGAGTTTCTGGGTTCGAATCCCACCTGAGTCATGACGTTTTGTTCTTCCTCATCAATTCTTCTCAACCTGTCTGTAGTTCACATGTGTTCTATTTTTCCATGTTTGCTGTTGTTGCTCTGCATTGTGGTGGTTCTTGCTGTGCTTTGTGAGCTTGCTGTGCTTTGTGAGCTTGCTGTGCTTTGTGTGCCTGCTGTGATTTGTGTAATTGCTGTGCTTTGTGTGCTTGCTGTGCATTGTGAGCTTGCTGTGCTTTGTGTGCTTGCTGTGCTGTGTGTGCATTGCGCCGAAGGTGCTTGACCCCGTGTTGCTGCTTGCAGCTATATTTAGGGGTCAAGCACCGAAGGTGCTGAGACACCTATTGTAATTGTTAGTATTATTATTATTATTATTATTCTGCTTCTTCTTCTTCTTAGCCATAGGCGTCTATGGCAGCCCTATGAACCGTACATAGGAAAATGATGAAATTTGGCACAGTTGTAGTGGTGGTCTTAAAAAGTCATGTGACCAAAAATGGGGTCTCTAGTACTAACTCTATAGCGCCACCAGCAGTGCAAAAATTCAATGTTCAAAGGGTTATAACTTCTGATCCGCTTGATCTATGAAAATTCTACTTAGTACACGTGATTGCTCTCCTCATGCTTGTTGATTTTAATACCTTACAGTAAAACTCCACCCATTACAGTAGCGGCCATTTTGAAATGTACAGTATTCCATTTTTTCGCTACTCCTCCTTCAAATGTTGTTCAATTCTTATGAGATTTGGCACAGATGATCTTTGGAGTAAGCCGCATAGAAATGACTGAACAGAATTTTGATATTTATCTTTGTTCAAAAGTAATAAATGCGCAAACTTAACGAGGTTGACGCAAAAATGGTTCTGAAGCTGTAGCTCAGTCATTCTTTGATCAATTGAAATGAAATTTGGTACACTTCATGTGGACCATGAACTTGGGGTCCATGCCAAATTTGGTGACAGCGCCACCTATGGGTCATGAGATAATAAAATAGGCTATTTTTGCCCATAACTTCTTAACTGTTTGTCAGAAAATTATGATCTTGATGTCTATGGATTGCTTACCTCATGCCGCATCTGTCGATGTGTATTATGCCGGGTTTGACCGAACCGCCTGTCCGCCATTTTGAAATTTCACATAATTTGTTATATTTTTGGAAATATTTGACATATCCGCGCAAAAATTAGTAAGGAGCTTCGACATGATGTCCTGAAGGTACCTGGGAAGTCAGAGTACAGCGCCACCTAGGGGTTATAAACTATAACAGTTCTTATGGAACTGCTTATAACTTCTGAATACTTTGTCTGATATTATATTTTTGCCATCTTTACTGTTGTTGCTCCGCACTGCAGTGGTTCTGCTCTGCATTTGCTTTGCTTCGGGTTCGGGCTCTGTATTGCGCGCTTTCTGCGCTTTGCGCATTTGCTGCGTCATGCCGTTTTTGCTGTGCTTTGGGTGCTCATTGCGCTGAAGGTGCTTGACCCCGTATCGCTGCTTGCAGCTATATTTAGTATTATTATTATTATTATTCTGCTTCTTCTTCTTCTTCTTAGCCATAGGCGTCTATGGCAGCCCTATGAACCGTACATAGGAAAATGATGAAATTTGGCACAGTTGTAGTGGTGGTCTTAAAAAGTCATGTGACCAAAAATGGGGTCTCTAGTACTAACTCTATAGCGCCACCAGCAGTTCAAAAATTCAATGTTCAAAGGGTTATAACTTCTGATCCGCTTGATCTATGAAAATTCTACTTAGTACACGTGATTGCTCTCCTCATGCTTGTTGATTTTAATACCTTACAGTAAAACTCCACCCATTACAGTAGCGGCCATTTTGAAATGTACAGTATTCCATTTTTTCGCTACTCCTCCTTCAAATGTTGTTCAATTCTTATGAGATTTGGCACAGATGATCTTTGGAGTAAGCCGCATAGAAATGACTGAACAGAATTTTGATATTTATCTTTGTTCAAAAGTAATAAATGCGCAAACTTAACGAGGTTGACGCAAAAATGGTTCTGAAGCTGTAGCTCAGTCATTCTTTGATCAATTGAAATGAAATTTGGTACACTTCATGTGGACCATGAACTTGGGGTCCATGCCAAATTTGGTGACAGCGCCACCTATGGGTCATGAGATAATAAAATAGGCTATTTTTGCCCATAACTTCTGAACTGTTTGTCAGAAAATTATGATCTTGATGTCTATGGATTGCTTACCTCATGCCGCATCTGTCGATGTGTATTATGCCGGGTTTGACCGAACCGCCTGTCCGCCATTTTGAAATTTCACATAATTTGTTATATTTTTTGAACTATTGGACATATCCGCGCAAAAATTAGTAAGGAGCTTCGACATGATGTCCTGAAGGTACCTGGGAAGTCAGAGTACAGCGCCACCTAGGGGTTATAAACTATAACAGTTCTCATGGAACTGCTTATAACTTCTGAATACTTTGTCTGATATTAATTTCTTTGTGAAATTGTATTCACTGGTTTATGCCGATTGCAACGATGCCTCGTTTGTCATTTTCCAACATTCTGTTCATGTGTTATTGTAAAGCATATGGTAGATTATTTTTTCGCTACTCCTTTTACAAATGTTGTTTATTTTATGCCAGGTACTGCTCGTATAATGTTTGGAGCAATCCGCACAGAAATGACCGAACAGATTTTTGATATTCTGTTCTCTTTCTTAGAAATACCACTCCAAAGTTGACTGTGCCTGTGCCATTGTCTATTTGTCATAGTAAATTAATGTGACTGTATGTTACATTGTATAGCATTACTATACAGAATGATCTTCTTGTCTTCAATCTCACTTGATCTTTTTGATTCTCATATACATTGTATTTCTGTTAGTTCTGCTCTGCACTGTCAGTTCTGCATCTGTGTTGATTGGCATATGTCAATCCTTGCAGCACCTAAGCTGTTTTTTGCTGCCCTTTGGGCTGTGTTAACTGAGTTGCGCATCTGGTTAACCAGATGCCATGAGATCCTGAGGTCATGGGTTCGAATCCCATGTACAGTAATATTTTGTCTTAACTTTTTTCTCATTTAAGTTTATTGATTTTCATACAATACATTGTATTTCAGTTATTTGTGCTCTCTGTTGTCATTTCTGCACTTTTGGTAATTGCTGGATATCAATGTTTACAGCTCTATATCTCTATTCTATAGGTTGGACACACCAAGTCAGTGGTTTAATCGTTTACTCAGTGGTGTATGCGGTAACTGCTGTGCCTTGGGAACCTGAGTTCATGAGTTCGAATCCCATGTGCAGTGGTTTTTGTCTTAACTTTTTTTTCTCACTTAAGTTTTGTGATTTTCATACAATACATTGTATTTCAGTTATTTGTGCTCTCTGTTGTCATTTCTGCACTTTTGGTAATTGCTGGATATCAATGTTTACAGCTCTATATCAATTCAATTCAATTTCAATTTAAAGAACTTTATTGGCATGATTGTGTCACTTACAATATTGCCAAAGCATTAGACATAAAACAAGAAACATACAATAACACAATATTAACAAACATTAAGGTGCAATTAAGCTAAGGTGCTGGGTGATGGATGAAGTACTACTGCAAAATAAAATAAAATAGAATCAGAGGATATTTACAATATAAAGTAGACTTTGAAATATAAACATATGAAGTATACAAATGTACATTTACATATATATGTAATTACTTTATTATTATGTAAATGTACATCTATATCTCTATTCTATAGCTTGGACACACCAACTCAGTGGTTTAACCGTTTACTCAGTGGCGCATGCGTTAACTGCTATGCTTTGGGAACCTGAGGTCATGGGTTCAAATCCCAGCTCTCACTTTCACTTATTGAGATTTCCTTTTGCGTTTCCTTTAACACGTTCTTCTCGACCTGTCTGGTTTTCCACACGTGTTATATTTTTGCCATCTTTACTGTTGTTGCTCCGCACTGCAGTGATCCTGCTCTGCATTTGCTTTGCTTCGGGTTCGGGCTCTGTATTGCGTGCTTTCTGCGCTTTGCACATTTGCTGCGTCGTGTGGTTTTTGCTGTGCTTTGGGTGCTCATTGCGCTGAAGGTGCTTGACCCCGCAATTGCTGCTTGCAGCTATATTTAGGGGTCAAGCACCGAAGGTGCTGAGACACCTATTGTAATTAGGGGTCAAGCACCGAAGGTGCTGAGACACCTATTGTAATTGTTAGTATTATTATTATTATTATTATTATTATTATTCTGCTTCTTCTTCTTCTTAGCCATAGGCGTCTATGGCAGCCCTATGAACCGTACATAGGAAAATGATGAAATTTGGCACAGTTGTAGTGGTGGTCTTAAAAAGTCATGTGACCAAAAATGGGGTCTCTAGTACTAACTCTATAGCGCCACCAGCAGTGGAAAAATTCAATGTTCAAAGGGTTATAACTTCTGATCCGCTTGATCTATGAAAATTCTACTTAGTACACGTGATTGCTCTCCTCATGCTTGTTGCTTTTAATACCTTACAGTAAAACTCCACCCATTACAGTAGCGGCCATTTTGAAATGTACAGTATTCCATTTTTTCGCTACTCCTCCTTCAAATGTTGTTCAATTCTTATGAGATTTGGCACAGATGATCTTTGGAGTAAGCCGCATAGAAATGACTGAACAGAATTTTGATATTTATCTTTGTTCAAAAGTAATAAATGCGCAAACTTAACGAGGTTGACGCAAAAATGGTTCTGAAGCTGTAGCTCAGTCATTCTTTGATCAATTGAAATGAAATTTGGTACACTTCATGTGGACCATGAACTTGGGGTCCATGCCAAATTTGGTGACAGCGCCACCTATGGGTCATGAGATAATAAAATAGGCTATTTTTGCCCATAACTTCTGAACTGTTTGTCAGAAAATTATGATCTTGATGTCTATGGATTGCTTACCTCATGCCGCATCTGTCGATGTGTATTATGCCGGGTTTGACCGAACCGCCTGTCCGCCATTTTGAAATTTCACATAATTTGTTATATTTTTGGAAATATTTGACATATCCGCGCAAAAATTAGTAAGGAGCTTCGACATGATGTCCTGAAGGTACCTGGGAAGTCAGAGTACAGCGCCACCTAGGGGTTATAAACTATAACAGTTCTTATGGAACTGCTTATAACTTCTGAATACTTTGTCTGATATTATATTTTTGCCATCTTTACTGTTGTTGCTCCGCACTGCAGTGGTTCTGCTCTGCATTTGCTTTGCTTCGGGTTCGGGCTCTGTATTGCGCGCTTTCTGCGCTTTGCGCATTTGCTGCGTCATGCCGTTTTTGCTGTGCTTTGGGTGCTCATTGCGCTGAAGGTGCTTGACCCCGTATCGCTGCTTGCAGCTATATTTAGTATTATTATTATTCTGCTTCCTCTTCTTCTTCTTAGCCATTGGTGTCTATGGCAGCCCTATTAACCGTACATAGGAAAATGATGAAATTTGGCACAGTTGTAGAGGTGGTCCTGAAAAGTCAAGTGACCAAAAATGGGGTCTCTAGCACTCACTCTATAGCGCCACCAGCAGTGCAAAAATTCAATGTTCAAATGGTTATAACTGCTGATCCGCTTGATCTATGAAAATTATACTTAGTTCACGTGATTGCTCTCCTCATGCTTGTTGTTTTTAATGCCTTACAGTAAAACTCCACCCATTACAGTAGCGGCCATTTTGAAATGTACAGTATTCCGTTTATTCGCTACTCCTCCTTCAAATTTGGTTCAATTGTTATGAAATTTGGCACAGGTGAACTTTGGAGTGAGCCGCACAGAAATGACCGAACAGAATTTTGATATTTATCTTTTTTCAAAAGTAATAAATGCGCAAACTTAACGAGGTTGACGCAAAAATGGTTCTGAAGCTGTAGCTCGGCCATTCTTTGATCAATTGAAATGAAATTTGGTACACTTCATGTGGACCATGAACTTGGAGTTCATGCCAAATTTGGTGACAGCGCCACCTATGGGTCATGAGATATGAAAATAGGCTATTTTTGCCCATAACTTCTGAACTGTTTGTCAGAAAATTATGATCTTGATGTCTATGGATTGCTTACCTCATGCCGCATCTGTCGATGTGTATTATGCCGGGTTTGACCACACACATCTGTCCGACATTTTGAAATTTGTCATAAATTGTTATATCTTTTGAACTATTGGACATATCCGTGCAAAAATCAGTAGGGAGATTCAGCATGATGTCTTGAAGGTACCTTGGAAGTCAGAGTATAGCGCCACCTAGGGGTTATAAACTATAACAGTTCTTATGGAACTGCTTATAACTTCTGAATACTTTGTCTGATATTAATTTCTTTGTGAAATTGTATTCACTGGTTTATGCCGATTGCAACGATACCTCGTTTGTCATTTTCCAACATTCTGTTCATGTGTTATTGTAAAGCATATGGTAGATGATTTTTTCGCTACAAATTTTGTTTATTTTATGCCAGGTACTGCTCGTATAATGTTTGGAGCAATCCGCACAGAAATGACTGAACAGATTTTTGATATTCTGTTTTCTTTTTCTTAGAAATACCACTCCAAAGTTGACCGTGCCTGTGACGTTGTCTATTTGTCATAGTAAATTAATGTGACTGTATATTACTATTACTATACAGAATGATCTTCTTGTCTTCAATCTCACTTGAGCTTTTTGATTCTCATATACATTGTATTTCTGTTAGTTCTGCTCTGCACTGTCAGTTCTGCATCTGTGTTGATTGGCATATGTCAATCCTTGCAGCACCTAAGCTGTTTTTTGCTGCCCTTTGAGCTGTGTTAACTGAGTTGCACATCTGGTTAACCACATGCCATGAGATTCTGAGGTCATGGGTTTGAATCCCATGAGCTGTGATATTTTGTCTTAACTTTTTTCTCACTTAAGTTTTGTTATTTTCATACTATACATTGTATTTCAGTTATTTGTGCTCTCTGTTGTCATTTCTGCACGTTTGGCAATTGCTGGATATCAATGTTTACAGCTCTAAATCTCTATTCTATAGCTTGGACACACCTACACAGTGGTTTAATCGTTTACTCAGTGGCGCATGCGGTAACTGCTGTGCTTTGGGAACCCGAGTTCATGGGTTCGAATCCCATGTGCAGTGGTTTTTGTCTTAACTTTTTTTCTCACTTAAGTTTTGTGATTTTCATACAATACATTGTATTTCAGTTATTTGTGCTCTCTGTTGTCATTTCTGCACGTTTGGTAATTGCTGGATATCAATGTTTACAGCTCTAAATCTCTATTCTATAGCTTGGACACACCAACTCAGTGGTTTAATCGTTTACTCAGTGGCGCATGTGGTAACTGCTGTGCTTTGGGAACCTGAGTTCATGGGTTTGAATCCCTTGTGCAGTGGTTTTTGTCTTAACTTTTTTCTCACTTAAGTTTTGTGATTTTCATACTATACATTGTATTTCAGTTATTTGTGCTCTCTGTTGTCATTTCTGCACTTTTAGTAATTGCTGGATATCAATGTTTACAGTTCTAAATCTCTATTCTATAGCTTGGACACACCAACTCTGTGGTTTAATCGTTTACTCAGTGGCGCATGCGGTTAGTGCCTTGCTTTGGGAACCTGAGGTCATGGGTTCGAATCCCAGCTCTTACTTTCACTTATTGAGATTTCCTTTTGTGTTCCCTTTAACACGTTCTTCTCGACCTGTCTGGTTTTCCACACGTGTTATATTTTTGCCATCTCTACTGTTGTTTCTCCCCACTGCAGTGGTTCTGCTCTGCATTTGCTTTGCTTCGGGTTCGGGCTCTGTATTGCGCGCTTTCTGCGCTTTGCGCATATGCTGCGTTGTGCCGTTTTTGCTGTGCTTTGGGTGCTCATTGCGCTGAAGGTGCTTGACCCCGTATCGCTGCTTGCAGCTATATTTAACAATTATTATTTTAAATATTATTTTTAATATAATTATTAATTTTTTACATTCTGATACAAACTTTCACATAGCATCTTAAGGTTATAATAACATTAAAAATTCTAATCCATAATTTGATTTTCAAAGATTTATTATAAAAACTGATTATTTTTTTCTGCATAATGCAATAAATCCATAACATTATCTATTGAATCAATATATAAATGTGCATTCATCTTTGCCATGTTATATTTATTTAGTTGACTAGTGGTATACACTGATTTAAAAAAGAAACATTAAATGTCATCAGTAAACGTCCTCGCTGAACTTTTTTGACAGCGATCAGCTGTAAAATGTTTTGGTCCTGCTCGATTTTTTTACTTCGAGTAAAATAATGGAAAGTTTTTCATAAGATTACCTGGGGTCAATGTGTTAGCATGACAGAAGCTTAATGCTGTAGTGTGAGAACAAGCAACAGCCGGCATTTTTCCTTCTCCCGATTGGCTTACGTTTCTTCCCCGTCACAGGAAACCACCAAAGGTTTATCAATGCCACCAAAAGTATTATTTTGTTTTTGTTTGTTTGTTGAACACGAAGTACCAAGTAGGAAAACTAGGATTCTGTGTGTATTCAATGCGCCGCCACTGTTGTTTACAATGCGTGCAATGGTGCGCTGTGATTTGTTGAGCGAATTTATTGCAGTCCAGTCCTTTCAGAAAAACACGTTTTTTTTTGTTGATTGTTACGGGAAAAAATCCATGATCTTGCGGCACGTTTTCTAAAAAATGCGATATGCAGGATATTTATTTATACAATGAAATTGTGAGAACTTGCAAAAATTGCAGGAACTTGCAAAAACTGCTGGAACTTTTGTTTGAATATATATATATATATATATATATATATATATATATATATATATGAAGAGTTTCGTTCCAAAACAAGAGTTTTGTCTAAACATGTTTATTATTATGTTATTTAGTTTTATGGTGCTACCTAGCTGTATTTTTTTAAATATGAAGATTTAAATCAAACAAACCAACTGAGTTTTGCAACGAAACTCTTCATATATACAGTCGATATCTCCCAAGGGTTTTTTCCCCTCCTAGGCTTAAAAAGTCGCAAGGTTTTTCTCCTTGGGGTTTTTAAATCCCCGGGGAGTCAGCTGACATTGGCTTAACCTAGAAACCTCTTCTATACATTACATTATTAATACGCTCGCTTGTAAAGTTTATTCATAGCCGCTGTATTTTGCATTTTTTAAAAGCACTAATAAAATTTAATGGAATTGAATATATGTGATTTTTGCTATACGGAAATGCGGGGATTATGAAATCATGCAAGCCCAGCGTATTTTGCGCACAGAAATCTGCAATTTATGCTGCAAAAGTGCGGCATTTTTGAAAAATGCGGCCCCCGCATAAAAATGCAGACTTTGCCTGATTATGCGTTAAATCATTCGATCGCATAATCGTGTTTTTCTGAAGGGACTGGCATTCATCAGAGAATGAAAAGTGGATTTTTTCACGTTTTGGGAAGAAAGGGAGAAAAGATGACACAATAAAACGGCGGATATCGGATTTTGCATAAAAATTAAGAATTTACATTTTAATACAGACCTGATACAATACTGATTTTGTGGTAAACATGGTATTACCACAAATTTGTGTGGTAAACAACTCATTTTTTTCTAATGGTGTTTAATGACACGTGTGTTGAATGGCATGTCACTCACGCTGTGCAGTTGCAGACCGATCGACGTGTATTGTCAAGCACACAGGAACACTTACTTATGATGAAATCATTAATATAATTAAGAAAGCGATACTTTTTTGATAACATCGGTACCAAATTATTAGCTTCTAGGCATCGATTTATCGATATGGCAGCATCGATGTGCACATCCCTATTATGAGCCAACTTTGTTGTAACATTCTGTGGGAAATGAACAAACAGGCTCAAATGAGACAAATGTTAAAACAATAAGAGCAAAGTGCTATAAAATTACAGCACCTTTAAGCAAAAGTCCCTATTTGCTCTCCTTTAAAGGAACAGTATGTAGGATTGTGGCCAAAACTGGTACTGCAATCACAAAACTTGTGGCTAAAACTGGTACTGCAATCACACAGCTGGTGGCCAATACACAAAATGACAACATAAACATCAGTTGAGGGCTGCAACTCCACTTTTTAAATGACAATTTCCTGGCCAGACCACTGTTGTCAGTGATATAAGTATTTGAAATGAAAATGATTTCTTAATGTCTAGTGACGTATCAGGGCCAATTTATGATTAATTGATATAAATTTCTTACATACTGTTCCTTTAAATCTCATTGCTATCCAATAAAAACAATTAAAAAAGGACATACAAGTCAACTTGTAGATGAGACAGCAGTGAGGTTGTGTAGTTTATATTGCGTGTGCATAAGCGTGCATGTGGAGAGAAAGACTGCACTAAAGGATGAGGCAGAAACCAAATCTATTTTTATCACCTTCAGTAGCTAAAGGGAACAGCCACCATCTGCATAAAGAAAGCAAAATCCGAGCCTAAAATTTCCACAGAATATTGTCATAAATGGATCCTGATAATATAATGCAACAGTGTGATCCGCTATACAGCAGCGTTTTTATGAAATACAGGCAGACAAAATCTTAAAAAATGTAAAATCTCTTCTGCAGAAATCTGTTTAAATGTATTCATAGGGTCCAGCATTTCCTATCTGGTTTAGATGGATTGTGTGTTCACTAACATCAGCAGCATGCTGGCCACAGTTTCCCAGCATCTAATACTGCTGGACTGTCTTCATTTATACGCATGGGTTATTTATACAGCAGTGGCTTTTAATAGCTCGGTTCGCCCCTGCACACCACCCGTACACCCACATACACTGCTGCAGTGATCTATACTCAGCACATTGAACAGGGTGGCAAGAGAAGAGAGAGACGAAATACATCAGGATTTTATAAATGGAAATGAACTGGCAGGTCAAAGGCTCAGATTAGCATTTAAACATTATACATATAGGAGATTATTTTGTGCAATACACAAATGACCTGCTACATTTGACAAAATGTTCAGTAGTCTATAAAAAACATCTTCATGGTGCAATACTGTATACCACAATGCAGCAATTTTGTCGTGACTAACAGATCTGTCTTAAAGAAAACAGTGCTGCATCCAAATTCACCCACTATGCTTATACTAAGTATTTTAATTGGGATGTAGCAAATTTTTCTGAAATTAATTTGTTTTGACTAATAGATCTGATCAGACCAAGGTTTTTAAGTTACATCAATTTTGAATTAACAACATTATAATATTATTGACAAGATGATAACTAGGCAATTATGATCTGTGGTTTGTAATATTACGTATGAAGTAATAGTATTTTGTAACAAATGCAACAGTTTTAAATAGGGATGCTTAACGATTAATCGCGATTAATCGATAGCAGAATAAAAGTTTTTGTTTACATCATATATGTGTGTGAACTGTGTATAATAATTATGTATATATAAATATGCACACATGCATGTATAATTATAAGAAAAAAATATTTATATATTAGGTATTTATATTTATATATAATATAAATTATAAAAAATATACAAATGTATATACACATGTAAACATTTCTTAAATATATACATGCATGTGTGTGCATTTATTTATACAAAGTTATTATATACAGTTCACACATATATATGATGTAAACAAAAAACTTTTATTCTGCTATCGATTAATCGCGATTAATCGTTAAGCATCCCTAGTTTTAATACAGGTAAATGGCATAATTATCTATTATTATTATTAATAATAATAATAATAATAATGCACCGATATAAAAAATATTCCACTGAAACCAATAGACGATTATTTAGACTGATATCTGCCGATACCGATAGTTTGGTGGATATATTAACTCTTTTCCTGCCACGGAGTTATCTCGTCAATTAACCCTCATATAATGTTCCAGGTCAATTTGACCCATTTTGATATTTAGGCTGTCGGATAAACCAGTTAACCTGTGATTTTATTCTTAAAATTTTTTTACTTTTTCTCATTTATGGCCATGAACATGCATGCAAAGTTTGGACATGCTGATATGTTTTGAAGTGTACCAAACTAATTTTGTAATGATTTTGAGGTTCACGGGTCAATTTTGTTTCAAAGCAACTGTATAGACCTAAATTGATTATATATATTTTTAGTGTTTGTTGCTATATTGGTGTTTTACTATCCTGAAATGGGGGTAAAAATGCTTCTCCTCACTCTTTTGAGTACTGAAAAAGACTTTTACAGACACAGATGGTAAAAGTGAGCTATCATTTCTAGTTACAACGTATATGAAATACTACTTAAGATACCGTTTTCTTCCAGACATTTTGTCACTTTTTCTCATTTAGTGCCATGAACATGCATGCAAGGTTAGGATACACTGATGTGTTTTGACGTGGTTTTTTAGCACAAATAATGATTTTTGTTACGATTTTGATGTTAGCGGGTCAATTTGACCCATATTTGTTTGTTGCAAGGCAACTGTATAGACACAAATTAAATACATTTATTGCGTATATGTTGGTGTTGTACTACCTTGGGAAAAGTGAGCTTTTCCTCACTATTTTTAGTACTGATAAAGACTTCCTCAGACACAGAAAAGTAAATGTGAACTATCATTTCTATTTTCAATGTATATGAAATACTATGTAAAGCAGATGAATTCAGACCCACAGAAAATCCAGAGGTGAATGCAGGTGATGCCAGCTGTGCCCCACAAAACATGACACCAAAATAAGCACCATTTGTGTAAAATGCAAGAAGCCAGAAAACACATGTTTGATGTGTGCACTCTGTGTATGTTTTGATCATCGTTTTGAATCTGATCTCTAACAAAAGTCCTTTATTGCAATTATTGGGGGGTTTTGGAATTTGTTTTTTTTTTTTTTGAAGAAACCTACAAATATTTGAGAGGTGATAAAAAGTGAACAAATGAAGATAGGATGAAAGTTTGTTTGAAAGCAGACGGTCTGTTCTTTTTTTATTTGATATATTTGTATGTTTATGTATTTATAGAAGAAAATTGTGAAACACATTTTGTGAAACTTTTGTGAACTTTTAAAAAAAAAGGCTAGTGGGAATGAGTTAACTTGCATCGACTTAATTCTAAAGATTCGATTTTCTGAATTTTATTCATTCGTATAGGCCTAATGACCATTAATACTGAACATTAAACTAGTGATGTTTATTTACATTTTCTGTACACAGAGCTCTTATCTTCCAAAAAAAAAAATGATTATTGGCCGATATATCTGTGCATCTCTAATTACTATGACCTGTCCAAACTGAAAACAACTTGCACTGACATATCTTAACATTTGTTTTGCCTCAAAATGCACACAAGTAATGTTTATAAGGCATGTTTGTTAAAACTAGTTATATTTCCTAATTAAACTAAGGCCTAGTCCTAGTTTAAGCTAATCCCTGTCCGGGATTTATTGTATTGCATGAGGAAATATGTGGTCATTTTGGATGTTTTCATAAGTATATCAGGTTGTCTACAGGAGTGAAATTATCTTTAAACCAGTGTGCCAAAACACACCAAAGCGTGTATTCGTTTTAAAGTAATGATAGAAATTGCTTGTCTAAGACTAATAAAGGATTTGACCATGCATGTTAATAAACCTGGGAAGTAAAAGAGATATCTGACGTTCAACAAAAGATGATTTCAAATGCGAGGATAGTTTTGGATTTCGGCAATTCACACTAAATATGTGTCTGTATTAAATGACATTTAAAGTGCAGCTTGTAGGCTTTCAGATTTACAATATTACAAAATGCACATTGTTTCATGTAGCTACAGTTTGTATAATGGAGTTAACCTTATTGTTTAGAATTACATGTATGACAATATTTTTATAGAAAACATGAAAAAAGCAACAGGAAATCATTATAAATGACGTGTAAAGGTTAACAAAATAGGTTGTTCTTTGCGTAATATAATTCTGCCATCTAGTGGCAAAAAATGTGCAATGGAAATTTTTAAAGCAACATTTTATTTAAAAACGTTTGGTTTGAAAACAAACGTAATATACATTAATGTAGCACATGCACATAAAGAGATGCAGCAAAATTAACCATAAATCTTGTAATATCATTTTATCATTTGTAACGAAATCTGGGGTTTGTACTGTGACCTCCCATAGCATTGATATGCTCACTGTTCAGTCATTACAGATGAAAAGAAAATGAGCTACTATACAACAATAAAATCCAAGATATTAATTTAACCGTGAAGTTAATAGGATGCTTTTGAGGTATCAGATATTTAAAAATTATTACTTTTGTTGAGCCACTTAGTAAAAAATAGCTATTTATTTACATATTTAAATGTATATTTAAAAAAATCTATAAGTCTATAAAATAAAAATAAAATACTAATTATTATCAGCTTTGTCCATGCAGAAATTACCAGATTCCTTTTTCCTGCACATGTATTTGGAGAGGGTGCACCATTATTTCAATTATTTTTTCCACAATGGTCAAATGATATATCTTTAAGAAAATCACACTTCAAAATGGTATGTATAAAGCAAACTTTGGTTGTACACTTTACTTACAAGTATTAAGTATTTTTGAATGACTTATCTGTAACCTTCTTTTTTTTATGTTTGTGCCCTCATATTTAAAGAGGACATATCATAAAAATCTGAATTTTTCCATGTTTAAGTGCTATAATTGGGTCCACAGTGCTTCTATCAATCTAGGAAATGTGAAAAAGATCAACCAAGTAACTAAGTTTTGGTAAACCATTCTCTGCAAGCATGTGAAAAAATAGGCCATTGGAATTTGGCTCCCCTTGTGATGTCAGAAGGGGATAATATACCGCCTAGGACTGTGCAAAAAATCGACTGCGATTATCATGCGCATGTCATCAGTAAAGCCGGTTCCGCGATAAGAAGTAAATCGCCATCAGCTGCTTTCAGATGGAGCGGCATTTATAACACAGACCCTTAGTTCACCGAGAAGCTAGGCAAAATCGCATAGATAATCAGAATCGATTTTCCTCGATTATAAACCCGATTTTGCCTAGCCTAAATTATTTTGCCTAATTTGACATCTTAAAATTGTCTTTATATATTCTTTTCCTGTTTATTTCAGACATGTTGTTCCATTTTCCAAAACCCTTTGAATGGACTTTCTCTGCACGGTGGCGCTTGACGTATTTCCGGTGAAATTTCAGGATGCTCAACTAGTTCTGGCAGTCGTAGAGCACTATGATATTCAGGAACGTTGGTCACAAAAACAGCCAAAAAAACACAGCTAATTTTGTTAATGTTTGTTTCATTTATATAGAAACAACTTATACCCAAGACTTAATACCACAATGACATTTAAACATATGAAAGATAGTGCATCTAGCCACCACTGTTGTGAAATTGCATCGATAACAGTGATATTCATTTGTTGTTACTTATACATTTGTATTATAGTTATCATCAGTACTAGCAAAGATCACATTATATACAAGCCAAACTTTAGAACGGTAAAATCTTGAAATTTATGCTTTATTTATTACAAATGCAAAAGACAAATAGAAAATGAATATAAATGACAAAAATAAGTTCATAGGATAAAAAAACACACAACAAACTAAATACACCGAGTTTTAAAATAAACAAACAGCACCGGGAATAAATAAATAATAGAAAAAATATTAATTTCTAAAACGGACTACTGACTTTACCCTAGTTAGTAGTCATCTTTGCTTTGTTCTTTACATCCTTTAATGTTTCAAGAAAAAATAACTAATAGTTATTTACTGTTGGGGATGTTTTCATTCACTATGGGGCGCTTTTGAGTCTTAATTTGGCCACAACTTTCTCTGTGTTTCAGCAAATGGTTTTTAATTTTTGGTGACAAATCTGGTGACAAATTGGCACTTATTTTGGGAACATGCTTTCAAATTTTTAAAAAATTCAACAATACACCGCATATGGGCAATTTCACCCTTTCGTGTTGATCAGGATGAAAACATCCACTAAATTAAACTCTTGTAAAAATGTACCAGATAAATCTTTTATTTTTTCAAATTAAATCTGTAAATCAACCTCAGTCCTGATCAAAACTACTAAATGTTTACAAAAATTCCAGGATTTTAACTCTTTAATTGCCAAGATCATAAATGATGTCATTGATTTAGGGGGAAAAACACAAAATGATTTTCAATATAAAAAGTGATTGTGGACTGGATGTCTTAAGCATGTCAAAGATTAGTAAAAACATTGGCTTTGATGCATTATTAGTTTTTGTGCAGCATCAGATTTTATTTTTTTCCTCATTTACTGTTCATGGCTGTTTTTGCCCCATTGATTTCCATTATAACAACATTTTTTGATTGCAAAGCCATGACACCATAAAATCATGCATTTTTGATTGTTGGTGGTTTTCTCTGTTGCAAAGTGGTAAAATGTGTAATTTTACTGTTGATCGATAGGTGGCACTATTAACCCTTTAAATAGACCTGTGCAAAAATAAAGCTTAGGCTCTGACTTGTACATGTAGTGATATGGAGTATAAAAACATATTATGGTCTGTTTGTGTGTGTGGAGGGTTAGAGAAAGCATCTCCCTCGCATATGCACTGGTGAGTGAGATTCATCCTGCAGCTGTCCCTCCAGACACAAATCCACAGACACCAGCAGGCACCAGCAGCTCAGGAGTAAAGAAGAAAACATGCAAGTGTTTTACATGCCCAAGACTGTGAGAAAAGGTAAAAAAATCCAGTTCACAATCACTTTTTTACACTTTTAACCCCAAATCAGTCAAATGATTTATGAACTTGGCAATTAAAGAGTTAAAATGCTGGAAGTTTTGTAAACATTTAGTAGTTCTGATCAGGACTTTTAACAGATTAACAGATTTATGCAAAGAAATTGAAAAAAAAATTAGCCGTTTAAGGCCGCGTAACCCAACCCTATTGAGTTAAATCTACACTCTTGGAGCTTTCAAACGAAATACAGTTTGTCATGATTAGATTAGAATTCACATGCAAAACATTGAAGTAAACGTAGGCGTCCTGCTGGTGGGACAGTGACATTTAGCAGGATATGAATGTTTTGAGGCACACTCTCTTCAAAAATGAATCAATCACTTTCCCTCCATTATTTGTTTTATAAAACACTGCTAAAATGTCTATTCTGGAGGCTTAGATCTTTCCACGATACATAGTTCGATTAAAATTGAAAAACAATATTGATGTAAACTTAGGTGTCTTGTATTCGGGACGGCGACGCTTAACAGTCTTATAAAAGTGGATGTTTTCATCCCAAACAACAAGAAAGGATAGTAAATTTGAACAATGCACAAGGGTTAACTAAAAATGTTTTGACAATTGACGTGAATATAAAACTTGGTTTTGCAAGTCAATTCAACCTACTATTTTAAGTGTTGGCTTGTGATAAGTTTACATAACTAGTCATAAAAACAAGTTGAAACTGTTTAACTTAATTATTTTTTTAAGTTAAAGTAACACTGAGATCTTATTTGTGTCTCTCATTTAACCTGACACTTTAAACAATGCAAAGACATTAAATGACATTGTTACTAATGTGATTAGCCTGCTGCTGGACGAATCGTAAAAACAGCCCAATGTAAGCCCCGCTAATACAGGCTATATCTGAACTTATCTTAATGATTACAAAGATAAGAAAACACAATTTAAATATTCCCTAACGGAAACTGAAGAACAGTAAGCGGAAGTTAAGCGTGCAAAAAGTGCATTGACCATCATATATATCGCCATACTGTACGTGACTGTCCAAAAACAATAAAAGCAACCACACATTAAAGTTATTAGCATACACATACACAATTACTTTAAAAGGAAATGAAGAGTACTGGTTACTTTCTGAATGCTTGAGAAGTATAAGATGACTCACTGGGACTTTTGAGTAAAGCAGTGTCACTTTCCAAAAATAAGTAAACCAATATGTCTGTGAAGTGACTTATACGACTTTATCATTAAGAGGAATTGAGCTTATAGTTTGTGCTTTATCTTTTTAACCCATGGTTTCCGTTTTAATGCGATAAAGTGAGGCCTGTGGTGAATGTGTTGCTTGATGAGTTCGTAAAGGATGTGCAAGCAACAGGTAATATATGCTATTATTTTACACACCCTACTTAACTGGCGTTTAACACATTTAGTATCAAGACAAACGTGCTTTTATTTTGATCAGTCTGTCTGTGTGGTCAGAAAACAGAAAGTAAGTGAATTCTGGAAATTATCTGCAAGGAAATGAGAAGTATGTAAAAGACAGAAGTGTGTATTTTTGAATAAATGTTTTTCAGACAGACAGCCCGTTCCCAAATTCACAGCATTGACTTAAGTATGTATGTCTAGTGTAGTTAAACCAGTCAAACAAATTCCTTTGTGGTGGCATCAGTCATGTCCGTTTTTTGAGCCAAGTGGATTTTGCATGCAACCCCAAATTCAATGAAGCATATTTTAATCTGTAATAATTTATAATTATTTTAATTTTATAGGCAAAATATGAACTGTTCTTCACTTTAGCTTTATAATCATGTGCTTCATTCTGGGCACAATGAATAATTAATGAATCATATTACAAACTCAGACGCAACAATGCTGACGCCATCATGTGCATATTGTATGCTTTCAATGCAATTACAATGAAAATAAACATAAAGTGTTGATAACAGCATTACACCTATAGATCAGCTTACATTGCATCAAATATTTATTTTAATTTATTGTTTTTGCAGCATTGATGATTAGAGTAAGAAGGGGAATATACACTCACCTAAAGGATTATTAGGAACACCATACTAATACTGTGTTGGACCCCCTTTCACCTTCAGAACTGCCTTAATTCTACCTGGCATTGATTCAACAAGGTGCTAAAAGCATTCTTTAGAAATGTTGGCCCATATTGATAGGATAGCATCTCGCAGTTGATGGAGATTTGTTGGATGCACACCCAGGGCAGGAAGCTCCCATTCCACCACATCCCAAAGACGCTCTATTGGGTTGAGATCTGGTGACTGTGGGGGCCATTTTAGTACAGTGAACTCATTGTCATGAGCCTGTACAGTGGTAACAAGGCATGATGGATCCACGTTCTCATTCTGTTTACGCCAAATTCTGACTCTACCATTTGAATGTCCAGTCTTTAACTGTCCAATTTTGGTGAGATTTTGCAAATTGTAGCCTCTTTTTCCTATTTGTAGTGGAGATGAATGGTACCCAGTGGGGTCTTCTGCTGTTGTAGGCCATCTGCCTCAAGGTTGTGCGTGTTGTGGCTTCGCAAATGCTTTGCTGCATACCTCGGTTGTAACGAGTGTTTATTTCAGTCAAAGTTACTCTTCTATCAGCTTGAATCAGTCGGCCCATTCTCCTCTGACCTCTAGCATCAACAAGGCATTTTCGCCCACAGGACTGCCGCATACTGGATGTTTTTCCCTTTTCACACCATTCTTTGTACACCCTAGAAATAATTGTGTGTGAAAAAATCCCAGTAACTGAGCAGATTGTGAAATACTTAGACCGGCCCGTCTGGCACCATCAACCATGCCACGCTCAAAATTGCTTAAATCACCTTTATTTCCCATTCTGACATTCAGTTTGGAGTTTAGGAGATTGTCTTGACCAGGACCACACCCCTAAATGCATTGAAGCAACTGCCATGTGATTTGTTGATTGGATAATTGCATAAATGATCAATTGAACAGGTGTTCCTAATAATCCTTTAGGTTAATGTACAGTAATAATGATTTTTGTTTTAGTAAAGTCTTCTGTAATTCGCCCCAAGAGGCGATCAATGGCGCATATATTTCAAGATCTGTCAGTGCAAGTTATTTTAAGTTCAGACAACCCAAACATGGGTTTTAGTCTAGGACTAGCCTTTAGCATGGACTGGGAAACCGGGGGTAAATATGCTGCTCTGAACCATTTCAGTTTAAAGACACTTCTGATCAGCTTTGCTTCTTTGTGAATAAAAATAATTCAATTTAATAACATGACACAGTTGATGTGCTAGTAAGTTAATTTACACTCTAAGAAAGGATGTGTACATTTTTTGGTGTTATGCTTTTAACACATTGTGTCATTTTAACACATTATGTGTCATTTTGTGTTGATTTTGTGTTAAAATAAAACAAGTTGTGTTAAAAATAACACAAAATGTGTTGTTTCAATAATTACACGGAGATATGTGGATTCTGGGACAACGCATTTAGTGTGTTGTCCCTAAACTAACACTAATGTGTTGTTTTTATCGTTTGTCCTATTGTCCAAGTGAATGGGGCTTATGAACGGTTTGGTTTCATATTTGGGTGAACATTTCCTTTAAGCAGTCTGTGTAAATAAACATAAATGGCATTTCACATGTAGATTTCAATATATCTATATTTTGAATTTGTTTAAAGGTCCCTGGCACCAATGGTGCAGAAATGACACACTTTGCTTTTTACCTTTAAGTCAAATATCTTGTATTTAATTTTTGAAGAATATGTAGAACGAGTGTTCTTTATTTGCAGCAGATTTTTTTTACCGTTTTTGTTTTATTTAATAAATGTTTATTAAGTTAATTCTACAAAAAATATTGCATTTTTTGTTGGGTAATTGTGTCGATAGCCATTTAACCATCCTTAAAAGATATTTAGAAAAGTACCAAAAGCTACTTCCCTTTCTGTGACTGTAACTTCTTTCTTCAGAGACTGGTCGTTTTTTTTTTACCAACATTTACACATCATGTTTTCCCAACTTCTCAGATTTTTTTCCTTTTATGGAAAACAACAGAAGATAGTTCAAGCTGCTGTTAAACAATGAAAGTATGGTGATATTTAGTACAGAAGCATAACAGTTATCCATCTGCACCCCTGAAGTTAAATAATAACTTGCGCTTATAAATATATCACTTAAATACATGTGTCTCTAGACAAAAATGTTGAGCACCAAATTTGCATATGGAAAATTAAGTAAATTAATGTTAGAAAAGGAAGTAGAGATATAAAGAAAAACAGAAGCGTATGCCTTAGGCTGCCCACATTAAAAGGTCACTCAAAAATGTGCAGTTTATCACACAGCACAATGCCACAGATGTTGCAAGTTTTGAGGGAGTGTGCCATTTTATCATGCTGACTCCAGGAATGTCTACCAGAGCTGTTGCCCGTGAATTGAATGTTCATTTTTCTACCATAATCCATCTCCAAAGGCATGTCAGAGAATTTGACAGTACTAGCCTCACAATGGCAGACCATGTGTAACTACACCAGCCCAGGACTTCCACATCCAGCATCTTCAAGACCTCCAAGATTGTCTTAGACAACCATCCAAACAGCTGCTGCAACAATCGGTTTGCATAACCAATGAATTTCTGCACAAACTGCTTATCTGCATGCTTGTCGTCCTCTTTGTCATCATAACTAACTTGAGTGGGCAAATGATCACATTCAATTGCATCTGGCACTCTGGGGAGGTGTTCTCTTCACGGATGAATGTATGGTTGCACGGTTTGCTAATGTCGATGTTGTGGATCAAGTGGCCCATGGTGGCAGTGGGGTTATTTAATGGGCAGGCAAATGTTATGGACAATAAACACAGGTGCATTTTATTGATGGCATTTTGAATGCACAGAGATACCTTGAAGAGATCCTGAGACCCACTGCTGTGCCATTCATCCACAACCATCACCCCATGTTGAAGCTTGATAATACACGACTCCATGTTGCAAGCATATGTCCACAATTCCTGGAAGCTGAAAACATCCCAGTTCTTAAAAGGCCAGCAGACTCACCGGACATACTGGGCGTATAACACAGTGTGTTCCAGTTCCTGCCAACATCCAGCAACTTCACACAGCCATTGAAGAGGAGTGGACCAACATTCCACAGGCCAAAATCAACAACCTGATCAACTCTATGTGAAGCAGAAGTGTTGCACTGTGTAAGGCAAATTGTTTCAGGCCCACCAAATATAGTAAAATTGCTCATTATAGGGTGGCCTATTATTGTGGCCAGCCTAAGGCACACCTGTGCAATAATCAAGATGTCTAATCAGCATCTTGAAATGTCACACTTGATATGTCTCGGCAAAGGAGTGTCTTTATTTTAATGTAGAAAGGCTATGAACCCTACTCGTGTATTTTTCTTGGTATTTGAATACGCTTTGAAACATTATGGGCCCTATTTTAACGATCTGAAACGCAAGTGCGAAGCGCAAAGCGCAAGTGACTTTGTGGGAGGATCTTGGGCGCTGTTGCTATTTTTCCGGCGGGAGAAATAACTCTTGCGCCAGGCGCAAACCAATAAGGGGTTGGTCTAAAGTAGGTTCTTTTTCATAGGTGTGGTTTGGGCGTAACCTCAAATAAACCAATCAGAACACTATCCAAAATTCCCTTTAGACGCAAGTGCGCAAGTTCCATGGCGGGTTGCTATTATTATGACGGATTTACCACGCGCACACCAGGAGCGGTTCACAGCCGAGGAGACCCACGTTCTTGTAAGAGCAGTCAAAGACAGAGAAGTTGTTTTGTATGGGGATGGGAGAAACCCGCCCAAATCAGCGTAGGTTAAACAGGCATGAGAGGAAATAGCCACAATTGTCTCATCAGCTGGCATCCCCATCGTTGCGCCATGCGCTACAATGATGTCAGGAGACAGGGGAATCCCAAGCTTGCCAGCATAAATCGGGCACGCCGTGTAACGGGAGGTGGATCTGCCTCTACACATGACCTGACGCCAGCAGAGGACATCGCTGCGTCCACCCTCACCGCTGAAAGGGTTTGGGGGCTTTGAAATCGGACCCAAGAAACGCAAGCAAGGTCCAACCCCAAAGTACACTTACAAATCAAGTTCACATACATTAAGGTTTCTTATGAAAACATTTTAATTATTATTTACATGAAATAAACGTAATACAGCCACACAACAAACTTATGAAAATATTTTAATCGTTATTTGCATGATAATTTTTTAACGCAGCCACACAATAAACAAAAACTATCACCACAATGCTCACCACTATGATTCCCCTTATCTCATGTGTTAATATTTTTTATTGTAACAATTTATGATTTGCAAAAATAACTGTTGCATCTGTGTAGATTAGATAAGCAAAGTGTGTGTGCGTTGTGCACGCTATACATTATGGTCAAGCATGCGCCCTTAAAATAGCATAATGAACCACGCGCAACGCGCCACTGACTTTAGACTAGTTTTTTTTGGTCAGTGGCGCAATTGTTTTTTGAAACTGCAAAATAGCATCAGGGATGGTTGTCGCCGCAACACGCCTCCTTTTTTGCGCTGAACCGCCCAGGGAGCGCAAGTTCATTCTCTAGTTTGCAGACGTGCGTCTGTGGAGGGAAAAACCCGCTGTGCACAGGTGCAAAATACGAATGATAAATGCGTCACTGACAAAGTCAATTGCGCTGGGTGCAAGATAGGGCCCTATATGTTTTAATGATTATTGAGAATGAACTTTAAACATAGAGTGAGGAATGAAAATATGCTATTTTACTTAGAGAAGTGGTGAATAAAGGAATCAATTTTTACTTTTGTAATATAAGAGGTCATCGTACTTAAATTTACATTATGCAAGTTTCAGAACTGAAAACATTCTTATTACTGAAATATTAATTGTTTTTGACACCAAGCCCAGAAAATGCCAGGTTCTGGAATGTATCAATCTATGACATAGACGTGATTTTAAACAATGCTTTCAAAAAAGAATGGCAACAGCTGCGTCCGAAACTGCATACTCTCTGAGTATATACTTAATTTCAATAAGTACTTACTTAACAAGCACTTAAAGAGTAGGTACATATCGCGTGATTGCGTTAAGTATGGATATCATCCGACATGTTAACGTTATTCTTTGTTTTAACTGTAGTAAAACCATGGTTAATTTTCGTAAGGGATGCGGCGTCACAAGAACCGACAGGCGGATGACATCACAGAACGGCAAGAGTGATTCGAAATCAGAGTTTTCCGTATGATTTCTCAAATCGCTCTCACGGTACTTTAATGTCAT